>NC_090833.1:40282500-40545000 GCF_028021215.1 Eschrichtius robustus
AACCAAGAATAATCTACTTGGTAAGGCTTTCATTCAGATTTGCTGGAGAGACCAAAACTTTTACAGAGAAGCAAAATCTAAAAGAATTCAGCACCACCAAACCAGCTTTAGAAGAAATGTCAAAGGGACTTCTCTAAGCGAAAAAGGAAAGGCTACAACTATAAGCATGAAAATTAAAAAAGGACAAATCTCACTAGTAAAGATAAATATAGACTAATGGTAGTAAATCAACCATATATAAAGCTGGTAAGAAGGTTAAAAGACAAAAGTAATAAAATCATCTATATCTGCAATAAGTAGTTTAGTGTATCTGCAATACGCAAAATAAAAATATGTAAAATATGATGTCAAAAACAGTAAAATGTTGGGGTAGTAAAATAAAAACGCAGGGTTGTTAAAATGCATTTGAACGTAAGAGTTCAGCAACTTAAAATAATCATGTATATACATAGATAGCTAGATATAAACCTTATGGTAACCACAAACCAAAAACCAAGAATAGATGAATACACACAAGAAAAGAAAGGAATCCAAACACAACACTAAAGATACCCACCAAATCACAAGGACGAGAACAAAAGAAGAAAAAAGAGAACTACAAAAGCAACACCCCCCCCCCCAAATAAACAAAATGGCAATAAGTGCATATCTATCAACAACTACTTTAAATGTAATGGGCTAAATGCTCCAACCAAAAGGCATAGAGTGGCTAAATGGATACAAAACAAGACACATATGCATGCTGCCTATAAGAAACTCACTTCAGATCTAAAGACACATACAGATTGAAACTGAAGGGATGGAAAAGGTATTCCATGCAAGTGGAAATTAAAAGAAAGCTGGGGTAGCAATAATTACATCAGACAAAATAGACTTCAAAACAAAGAATGTAATAAGAGATAAAGAAGAACATTACATAATGAACAGGGATTAATCCAAGAAGATATAACGATGGTAAATATATACGCACCCAACATAGGAGCACCTAAATACATATAGCAAATATTAACAGACATAAAGAGAGAAACCGACAGTAACACAATAATAGTAGGGGACTCTACCAGCCCACTTACATCAATTTACAGATTATCCAGACAGAAAATCAATAAGGGAACACCAGCCTTAAATGACACATCAGATCTGATGGACTTAATAGATATACCTACAGAACATTCCATGCAAATGCAGCAGAATACACATTCTTTAAAATGCACATGGAGCATTCTCCAGGATATATCATATGCTAGGCCACAAAACAAGCCTTGGTACATTTAATAATTTATTGACCGGAGATGTATTAATGTGTTTTTAGAGAGTGACACAATTAGCATCAATGTGTGAAGTTGTTAGAGCTTAAAATTTATCAAGGGTTCATTATACAACTTATGATTGTCATTATCGTTCACATTTTGCCCCGTTAGGTTTTTGTTCCAACCTGTGTATACTATAAACACAAGTTTATCACCATAAAGTTTTCAAAAATTACGCATCGCAAAATTTTGAGTGAAGAAAAATTCTTTGGTGAATTTTATGCAGATACTTTCTCTGATTGTCCAAGTGATATATATACTAGTGTCTCAGAAAATGATAATTCTTCACAATATAGTTCTGATTCAGACCATGTGAATATTAGACCGACAAAAAGACAAAAAATCTTAGTGGTTGATTCTGATACGCAAAGTGAAAGCAAAACTCATGGTGCTGGAGAATGCTCCTTTACTTCTACAGAAGAGTGGATTGAAGACAACATTTCACGAAAATTAGAAGACTTTACAGGTGTGTCAGGTGTAACTCTTGAATGTAATAACCCACAAAGTGTTCGTGAAGTAACAGAATTAATTTTTGGTAACAACTTTTTCAAGTTTGTTGCTTCTCAAACAAACTCGTATCAGCAACAGAATGAAAAATTATATATATAAAAAGTATGATAAGGCTTTAAAATGGACTGATGTAACCAAAAGTGACATGAAGAAGTTTCTTGGATTAATAATTTTAATGGGACGAATAAGAAAGTCACACTGGAAAGAATATTGGTCGACTGATTCCTTACTTGAAACACCTATCTTTCCAAAGATTATGACAAGAAGAAGGTTCAAACAAATAATGATGTTTCTTCACTTTAATGATAACTCAGAAACTCCACTTCCTGCAGACAGATTTTCAAAAGTTAAACCTCTTTTGGATTATTTTCTACCAAAATTTCAATCAATCTATATACCCAAACAAGAGCTATCACTTGAGGCAATAATAAAGTGGAGAGGACGACTCAGATTCAAAACCTATCATCACGGAAAACTTACAGAATATGGAATTTTTGTCAGGATGGTTAGCAAAAGTGAAACTGGATATATATGCAACCTTGAGATTTACACGGGTGAAGGAAAGAAACTGAAAGAAACAATATTATCGGTCCCACAACCTTATCTTGGTTCATGGCACCATATTTACTAAGACAGTTATTACAATAGTGTGACCAAATCTGAAATATCGTTGAAAAATAAAACCAGAGTTTGTGGGGCTATAAGAGAGAATTGTCGTCTACCAAACCAATTAAAGGAGAAATCTGAAAATCTACAGAGGGGAGAAATGACATTCTTACGGAATGGAAAAGTGACTCTTCTTATATGCAAAGACAAGAGGCTAGTCCGCTGGTGACAACTATTCATGACACCTCCATACCATCTACAGGAAAGGAAGGCAGGAGGGCTGGCCATCAGATAACTAAGCCCACTAGTATATTAGAGTATAATAAATATATGAAAGGAGTTGATTGATCCAATCAATATCTGGCAAACTTCAAAACCCTTCGGAAAACTCAAAATGGTATAAGAAAGTGGGTTTCTATTTGAGTAACTGTGGTGTATCCAATGCATTTAAAATTTATTGTAGCCTTAATGCACAGAATAAAATGACTTACAAGCAATTTTTGTTAGCAGTAGCTAGAGGATGGGTAACTGACCATTCTGGTGAATGTAGTGGTAGTCCCGCACCTGGTCCTTCTTGTGGTGTTTCTAAAAGAGGTCCCCACAAATATCCACCTTGTCAACTATCAGGTAAAATAAAACAACATATTCTAGAGGAAATAATACCCTGACAACTTAAAAAAAATGTCGCCAGAAAGTGTAGAGTCTGCTCTTCCAGGGGAAAGCACAGTGAAACATGGTATATTTGTAATAGATGTTCTGTTCCCCTGCACAGAGGTGCAGGCTATACTGCCTATCACACTCTAACGAAATATTAGAATGCTTTAGTAAGACATGTACAAAGTTTCAAATAAATACATTAAGTGCAAAAAAAAAGTTGTTGATATTTACTCAAACGCGGGTGTTTCAATATTCACCCACGTAACAAATCTCCAGCCACAGGCATTAGTTTCTTCAAAAATCCTCTGGTAAATAAGGTGTTAAAAAGATTGAAATCCTATGTAGCATCTTTTCTGACCACAATGCTATGAGACTAGAGATGAACTACAAGAAAAAAACTGCAAAAAACACACACGCACAAAAATACGTGGAGGCTAAACAATATACCACTAAACAACCAATAAATCACTGAAGAAATCAAAGAAGAAAGAAAAAAAAGAATACCTGGAAACAAATGAAAATGAAAACATAATGATCCAAAATCTATGGAATGAAGTAAAAGCATTTCAAAGAAGGAAGTTTACAGTTATACAAGTCTACCTCAGGAAACAAGAAAAATCTCAAATAAACAAACTAACTTCACGCCTAAAGGAGCTATATAAAGAAGAACAAGCAAATCCCAAAGTTAGTAAAAGGAAAGAAATCATAAAGACCAGAGCAGAAATAAACGTAATTAGAGACTAAGAAAACAATAACAAAGATCAATGAAACTAAGAGCTGGGTCTTTGAAAAAATAAACAAAACTGATAAACCTTTAGATAGACTCATCAAGAAAAAAAGAGACAGTGCCTAAATAAATAAAATCAGAAATGAAAAATAAGTTACAACTATTACCACAGAAATACAATAATCATAAGAGATTACTACAAACCAATAAAATGGACAACCTAAAGGAAATGCACAAATTCCTAGAAATGTACAGTCTCCCAAGAGTGAACAAGGAAGAAATAGAAAATATGATAAAATAAAAGTATATAGAGACAATTTACCAGTAATGAAATCGAATCAGTAATCAAAAACTCCAAATAAACAAAAGTCCAGGACCATCATGGCTTCACAGATGAATTCTACCAAACATTTAAAGATTTGTTAACACTTATCTTTCTCAAACTATTCCAAAAAATTGGAATGCTTCCAAACTCATTCTATGAGGCCAGCAGCCCTCTGCAAACAAACCAGACTAAGATAGCAGGAAAAAAGAAAATTAAAGGCCAATATCACTGATGAATATACATGCAAAAATCCTCAACAAAATATTAGCAAACTGAATTCAACAATACATTAAAAGGAACACAACATGATCAAGTGAGATTTATCCCAAGGTTTCATAACTGCAAATCAACCAAAGTGACACAGCAAATTAACAAACTGAAGAATAAAAATTATATGATCATCTCAATAGATGCAGAAAAAGCTTTTGACAAAATTCAACATCCATTTATGATAAGAACTCTCCACAAAGTGGGTTTAGAGGGAACATAACTCCACATAATAAAGGCCATATATAATTAGCCTATAGCTAACATCATACTCAATGGTGAAAAGCTGAAAGCATTTCCTCTAGGTTCAGGAACAAGACAAGGATGCCCACTCTTGACACTTTTATTCAGCACAGTACTCAAAGTCCTAGTCACAGCAATCATACAACAAAAAGAAAGAAGAGGAATCTAAATTGGAAAGGAAAAAGTAAAACCGTCACTGTTTTCAGATGACATGATACTAGACACAGAAAATCCTAAAGACACCACAAAAAATGACTAGAGCTCATTAATGAATATGGTAAAGTTGCAGGATACAAAATTAATATATAGAAATTTGCTGAATTTCTATATAACACTACCAATGAACTATCAGAAAGAGAAATTAAGGAAGCAATCCCATTTACAACTGCATCAGAAAGAATAAAATACCTAGGAATAAATCTAACCAAGGAGGTAAAAGACGTGTACTCGGAAAACTGTATGACACTGATGAAAGGAATTGAAGATGACATAAACAGATGGAAAAGATCTACCATGTTCATGGATTGGAAGAATTATTGTTAAAATGATCATACTACCCAAGGCAGTCTACAGTTCAATGCAATCCCTATCAAAATACTAATGGCATTTTTCAAAGAACTAGAACAAATAATACAAAATTTGTATGGAAAAACAAAAGACCCTGAATCGCTGTGACTATCTTGAGAAAGAAGACAGAGCTGGGGGTATCATGTGCACTGATTGCAAACTATACTACAAAGCTACAGTCATCAAAGCAGTATGGTACTGGCACAAAACAGACACATAGATCGATGGAACAGAATCGAGAGCCTGGAAATGAACCCACACTTACATGCACAATCTATGACAAAGGAGGCAAGAATATACAATGAGGGAAAGACAGTCTCTACAATAAATGGTGTTGGGAAAACTGGATGGCTACATGCAAAAGAATCAAATGGACAGCTTTCTCACACTATATACAAACATAAATTCATAATAAAGACTTAAATGTAAGATCTGAAACCATAACACTTCTAGAAGAAAACATAGGCAGTACAGTCTTTTACACTGGTCCTAGTAATGTATATATATTTTGGATGTGTCTCCTCAGGCAAGGGAAACAAAAGCAAAATTTAACAAATGGGACGACATCAAAGTAAAAAGCTTTTGCATAATGAAGGGAATTATTAACAACAAAATGAAAAGGCCACCTACTGGCTGGGAGGAGATATTTGCAAACAATATATCTGATAAGGGGTTAATATCCACAATACAAAGAACTCATACAACTCAACATCAAAAAACAAACACCCAATTAAAAAATGGGCAGAGGATCTGAACAGACATCTTTCCAAAGAAGACATACATACAGATGGCCAATAGGCACACAAAAAGATGCTCAATATTACTAATCATCAGGGAAATACAAATCAAAAACACAGTGAGATACACCACATCACACCTGTCAGAATGGCTATCATCAAAAAGACAACAAAATAACAACTATCAGCAAGGATGTGGAGAAAAGGGCACCTTCGTGTACTGTTGGTGGGAATGTAAATTGGTGCAGCCACTATGGAAAACAGTATGGCGGTTCCTCAGAAAATTAAAAATCAAACCATCATATGATCCAGCAATTTCACTCCGGTGTATTAATTCGAAGGAAACAAAAACACTAATGAGAAAAGATAAAGGCACTCCTATGTTCATTGCAGCATGATTTACAATAGCCAAGATATGGAAGCAACCTAAGTGTCCATTAACAGATGAATGGATAAAGAAGATGTGGTATATATATAATGGAATACTGCTCAGTCATGAAATGAAATTTTGCCATTTTTGACAACATGGGTGAACCCAGAGGGTATTATGCTAAGGGAAAAGACTCAGAGAAAGAAACATACTGTACAATTTCACTTACATGTGGAATCTAAAAATACAAAGCAAATGAAGAAATAGAACAGGAACAGAGTTATAGGTACAGAGAACAAATGGGTGGTTGCCAGAGGGGAAGGGGGTGGAGAGAGGAGAGAAACAGGTGAGGGAGATTAAGAGGTTAAAAACTTCCAGCTGCAAAATAAATGAGCCATGGGTATGAAATGTACAGTGTGGGGAATATACTCAATAACTATGTAATCATTTCGTATGGTGACATAGCACAAAGAGACACTGTGGTCATCAGTTTTAAATGTATAGAAATATCAAATCACTACGCTGTGTAACAGGAATGAACATAAGTAGGTCAAGTATACTTCAAAAATGAACAAATTAACAAACTAACATAGAAAAAGAGACTGGATTTGTGGTTACCAGTGGTGGAGAGTTGGGGGGGGGAGGGGATGGGAAGTGGATGAAGGTAGGCTTTTTAAATTTTTATTTTATTAAATAAAAAATAAATAAAATGATCGTTTCATATTTCATTTCTACACATCTGTGGTAGGACAACTTCCTGTTTTGGCTCAAATTATTCACTTTGGCAAGCAAGATCATATCTGCTATCTTGGTTTTATTGGGTTTAGGACAATCAAACCTTCCAACACATCATTTTGTAAAACCATTATGTTTGAAAATTAAGTACTTATATCTTTTTACTTATGCTAGCTTTCTTAGTCCAGTATACACATTCAGATCAAACTTTGAGCTGCTTTAAGGTTCTGCATTTATTTCTGTTTACCCTCTCTGAGAAGACAAAAGATTTGGAGATCAAGAGTATTTGTAGAAGAAATAAAAGAGTGGGGGCAGAATTATTAATGAGAGAAGAAGTTCCTAGATAAAATTAATGATAAGCAGCTTGTGGTTTTCTCAGAAGCTAAAGACACTTTACTATCAAATTATGGCATCATCTAAGTAGGAGAATAACAGCATTTTACTATAAAGGGGCTGGATTAAGTTTGCATCAATATAAACATTACAATGAGAATCTGGAGAAAAATAATACAGTTTGACAAAAAATTTGAAAGCTGGGATACATAAATTCTAAATTCAAAAATTCCTAAATCTGCAAATAACTAACAATGTGACAACAGGCACTTACCATGTAGAGACCGTTTTTTAAAATCCTATTTAAAATAGAAGCAATAATCCCTATCTCACTTATTCTGCATTTCATTCCAGGACTATTGTGAAGCTAAAGTAAAACATGTGAAAATATGTGGGAGAGGAGGCATTATTAAACGAATATATATCGTATACCCTGAGAATCACACACACACACACACACACAAAAGCACAGTCACGGCATTTCTAATGAACTGTAGCATTTCAATACCAACTCACTGTGTATATTTTTATATTTCTTTTATTTACTAAATCAGAGTTTCTAAAACTGTTCCATCTGTCCTGCAAGATGTTCCACGAAAAAGAAAAGGACTCCTGTCTAAAAGTTCATGAAATAGGAAACCCTATTCCTTTCTTAAGAGATTTATCAAGCACGCTAGCACATTAAAGTCTGTGAGAAGTTCTATAGTTGAAAAAGTGATTTAATTTTGATTATCTCAGAGTTTCCAAATTTCTTTGACTTTGCAACATATATTTTTTGGATCTGCTATCCAGTAACATCTCATTTGACATCAAATTCTTAGGTCCTATAGAATAGTTCATGAAACACTGGTCTACATTATTCCTACCACCCTCACTTATTAACCTCTCTCTCTGTATGAATGTATTATGATATTAACACATGTATATGATTCATTACATATAAAGTTTGTTATTTTTCCTGTAGAACTACACTGTCCAAAACAGTAGCCAGTAGTCCCTGGAAATGTGCCAGTTCCAAATTGAGATTTGCATTAAGTGCGAAATACACACCAGATTTTAAGGACTTAATGGAAAAATAATTGAAACTACCTCAATAATTTTGTATCGATTACATGTTGAAATGATAATATTTTGGATTTACTGAGTTAGATAAAATATATTATGAAAATTAATCTACCTGATTCTTTTTATTAGAAAATTTAAGATAGCATATGCGGCTTATACTTTTGGCTCGTATTTTTATTACTATTGGACATCACTGCTATAAAATGTTAGAAAGTTAGAAAATTCCAACAAAATATAAAGAAGAAGAAAATTACCACTTATAGTTCCATCATGTATGGACATTCACTTTGAACCTTTCAATGAATTTTCTGATGATTATTTCTCCATGCATATCTTACCAGAATTAGGGTCATAATAAATACACACACATAGATAGGTAGATAGATAGATACATACATACAAACATACATAGGTAATAGATGGAGATTCACCAAAACCATCCTTCTGTACTTTATTCTGAGGGCTGTTCATGGTGTCAGGCTATACACTTTGACTTTTTCCTCTTCTTTTCATTGAGCATAAAGTCTTGAATAAAATTAAGTAACTTCAGGACACAAAATCACCTAAGAAATGTGCACTGTGAATAAGCATCAAGTCCAAGGATTTCTCCAGGATGTGTCTGAAGTGAGTCTGGTTTTAGAGGCTCCTGGTGACCTTGGAAGAGAGGAAGACAATCTAGGCTCAAACATAAACAGGCCAGGCCAAGCCAGGCCAGGAAGAATCCTTCTTCCTCTGATTTGCCTTTAGTCTAAAAAAGGAAACCCCATATAAACCAAACCCCAGCTTGCCGCTGCCATTTATTTAATGAAGTTTTAGAAAAGCAGAAACTTCACTACAGTTAGTGATGTATTGCCCAGGGGAGTTCAAGGAAACTCCCTCATGTGAGCTATTCATTTTCTTGCTCTGAACATCCCAAATCATCTCAGCAGGAGGAGATGTGTGTCCCTGACCTTGGCCGCTTTCTCTGGTTTGCGTTTTCATTTGCTAAATAGGTCCCAGCACATTGTTTATTCTGGCCCACAGCTCCGGCAACGCTGGGGGATTCCCTTTCCTCAGCCTTGCCCTCCGCGTTCCTCCTTCTCCAGCCCCCAGCCTCTGGGACTTGCAGAAGCGCTCAAGCAACTTAAATCAGGCCTGTGTCCACAGCAGCAGCCAGTTTCAACTGAAGGAGACCGTCTATGATTCTATTCAGTCTACCAGGCAGGCAAATGAATGGAAAATAGTCACGCTCGAAGTTCGCCATTGCAAAGATCAGATAAGTAGCTTGAGTGACTGGATTTTTCACCTTCTCACTAGCTATACGTGTGTTGTAAGTAGCGTTAGTTGTGTAGCTTTTGCCTTCCCCCAACGTTTTCAATTGTTCCGTCTCTGTCGCATATCGCCCCACCACCAGAGATAGGAATGGTATCAAAATAATGCTGCTTTGTTTTCATAAGGTTTTTAATCAAAAGATCACAAATTCTTTTGTGGATTATTGAGTCTTATACTCCAACTGTGAAGCAAGGGAAGAATAAAAGAGGAATATATCATATAACCTGAAACAAATCTCAAAAATAAAATATAAAAAAGGAAATGCAGTCTTTTAACTCTAAGTCTGCATCTTCTCTCTTCAAGTTGTTTTTGTTCTTATTAAAACAATTTCAATCTTCCAACCTTTTTGCATAATTGAGTCCCCCAGTTTTCTGCTTTCTCTCATTTTTTATAATTCCATTTTATCTCCTCTTAGTGTATCAATTATACTTTAAAAAAGTTTTAGTAGTTGCCCTAGAGTTTACAACACACGTTTTTAACTAATATAAACCCACCTTCAAATAACACTATAATGCTTCAAGTGTTGTGCAAGTGGCTTATAACAAGAGTATCCTTAATCCTTTTTATCACCCAATACATTGTTGCTATTACTTTGAACAGCTATCTTTCAGATCAATTAAGAATAAGAAATCGATTTTATTTTTATTTATTTCTTCTCTAGTGTTCTTCTTTACGTAGATTCTGAGTTTCTGATCTATATATCATTTCCTTCTCTCTGAAGAATTTCTTTCAACATTTTTTTTGCAGGGCAAGTCTGCTGGTGATGTATCCCCTCAAGGTATTTGTGTGAGAAAGTCTTTATTTCTCCTGTATTTTTGAAGGACAGTTTCTCTGGACATAGAATTAAAGGTTAGTGTGTATTCTTAAAACACTTTAAATATTTCACTCCATTCTGTTCTTGCTTACAAGGTTGCTGATGAGAAGTCCCCTGTAATTTTTCTCCTTTTTCCTGCTGAAGAGGAGCAAAATATGCCACCCCAACATATGCCACTTTGTCATAATGATTATTTGGAGCTGAAGGTAATTGAGAAGAAACAAGTACAAGAAAAGATCCCTTGGCCCTCGCCATATTTGCCTAAAAGCAGGATGTAAATTTGTAAAGGTATCCTCCCTCCGCTCCCTACTAGAACAGAAGTTAATCACAAAAGACAACACTAGACTCAGAGACTGCACCAGAGGAATCTACATAAAAACTTCACTAACGAACCTTCATCTTCCATTAGTTTCCCCATAGATTTACCTTTCCACAAAATGCCATCCGAGAAATTCAAAGTCCTTTTTCCTGTGTCTTGCCACTTCTCTAGAGTCTGTTGTTCTTTTGTTAGAATGCTATATAAGCCCAAGTTCTAACCACTTCTTTGAGTTACTCATCACTGAGTATTCATGGATGCATGCTCAATGCACATGTTGATAGAGTTGTTTTTCTCTTATCTGTTTTTTTGTCAGCTTAATTTATAGGGACCCAGCCAATGAGCTAAGATGGGTAGAGGGAAAACAACTTTTCCTCCTTTACACTCTTTAGATAAAGTGGGGTTGATTCCCCCTCTAGCTTCCTTAAATCGTCTCCTTATCTTTTAGCAGTCTGAATATATGACTAGGTATGTTGACTTTCTCTTTCTTTCTCTTTTTTCTTTCTTTCCTTTCTTTTCTTTCTTTCTTCCTTTCTTCTTCCTTCCTTTTCTTTCTTTCTTCCTTTCTCCTTCCTTCCTCTCTTTTTCTTCCTTTCTTCCTTTCTCCCTTTCTTTTTTGTATTTATCCTGTTTCATGTTGTCTGGGCTTGCTGCATCTGTAGTTTTGTGTCTTTTACTAATTTTGGAAAAATATCAGCTGTTATTACTTCAAATATTTCTTCTGCTCTTTCTTTCTTTCTTTCTTTCTTTCTTCTTCTGGTATTCCAATTATATTTACAGTTGTACCTCAGTTTGAAAATTTTCTATTGACATATCTTCAAACTCACTGATTCCTTCCTTGGCTATGCTGTCTAATGATGTGCTCATCAAAGGCACTCTTCATTTCTGCGATTTTGTTTTTCATTTCTAGTATTTCCTTATATTCTTTCCTAAAGTTTCCATCTCTCTGCTCACATCACTCATTTCTTCTTGAATATTGGCTACTTCTTCCATTAGAACTCTTACCACGTTAAGTATAGTTATTTTAAATTCCCTGTCTGATAATCCAACATTGGTGTCACATCTGAGTCTGTTTCTGATGTTTGTCTCCTCATACTGTATTTTTCTCTCTCCTCTTGGCATGACTTGTAATTATTTATTGAAACCCAGACATTCTGTATCAAGTAATAGGAGCCAAGGTAAATGGGCCTTCAGTGTGAGAATTTATGCTCATCTGGCTAGAACTGGGGCTGTGTTTAATGTCTGCTGTAGCTGTAGGCGCCAGAGACTTCAACACTAGTGTCTTTGGTTTTGTCTCCCTGTTACAGACCTTGGGTTACTCTAAGTACCCTCCCTCACAGCCTGTGTCTTGTGGCTCTTTCAACTATAATCCAGTGTTATTATACTAGAGCTTATTAGTGTGGTGCTACGTTGTGAGGGAGAGGGGTTTTCTATAACCTTATGGTTAAATCTCAGTCTTTCATTGGGCCTGTGTCTCTGGGCTGTGACTGCCATAAGTGTATTTCCAGGGGTATAAGGTTTTTTTTTTTAAACCCTCCATCCCCTACTCTCTTCTCTGGCTGCAGTGTTTCTGTTTCCTTACAGCTCTGACTCCTGTTGACTATGAGCCCCTCTCCTTAGGTTAGACAGAAAGCTAGAGGAGACCTGCATGGGAGGAAGGCCCTTATTCCAGCTGTGTAGAGGTTCTGACCAGGTCTTTTTCCTAAAGAAAGGGGCTTTGTTAGGGAGAACTCTCTGGGTGTATACCATAATGATTATTTTTTTGCTCTGCTGCCAGAGGCATGAGGAGAATTTTCCTCTGATGTTCATTCACTAGAACACCCTGGTAGAATCCCTGGAGGTAAAGCCCACAGAAGTGGGGGGGGACCCCTAAGACTGCAGCCACCCAGAGTTTCTCACGCTCATGGTAGTCCACACCCAGCCTCCAGCAATTTTTCAAAATTACCGTTTAAGTGTTCCTACCAGTTATGGAGCTACCAGTAGCTCCAGCTACTTCTGCTCTAGGTAAGCAGATCTCAGCTGGATTCACTAGTTCTCAAGATTCTGGGTTGGCACTTTACTCTGCAACCTCAGTTCTCTGACACGTCTGAGAAAAGTCATTGATTTTCATCTTGCACAGCATTATCTTGTAAGGACAAGATACAGTGAACACTTCCAAGGTTTATGCATATCAGAGCTGAAACTGAAAGTATCTCCATAATTGAATTTTCACTTCTTATTTGTAATAAGTTTATCCTTAGGAGGATACTTCATAGTGTTTGATCACAGATGAGTTTGGGCATTGCTATCACTCAGTAATGTTAATCATCTGTCAGGTTCTCTCCTATACTATATATTAATTTTTCCTCCATTAAGCAAATATTTACTGTGGGCCCGTGGGAATAAGATACACCTAGGCCCTCTTTCCTTGGTATATTCACAAAAGCCTCTGAAACTAAATTTCCAGGTCAGGCCATACTAAGTCCTGGCATAATAAGTTTTCATCATTAACAGTTTTTTCTTGTTTGTGGTTTTGTTTTGTTTTTTTTTTTTTGAAGCAAGGATAAGACACTAACTTAACTCAGTAGTTGTCCATTGATTAATAAGTCAAAGAAGACACTGACGAAGCATGGTATTTTGAATATCCTTTCCACAGAATAGGTAACGGCTGTCATGAAACTCTGGTGAGATGCTTATCATTTTCAGATTTTGGAATGGCAGAGAAAACCCTATTACACCTTGAATTATCACCAGAAACATGAATTCAGCCAAATAAAAACAGTGCCTCTGCCTACTGAGGTTGTCAATTTCCATCTTAACAAAAGTGAACATTTCCCCTTTAGATTAAAGTCAAGAAAAACCCCTCTGTCCGGGAGGCAATAATTGGGTGCAAGAAAGAGGAAAACTGAAGGTATTCCCTCTTTACACCAGAACAGTGAATTCATTCTGATATCAAATATTTGTTATGATTCTGCTATGACCAGGTGCTTTATTGTATTTAGGGATCAAGTTACTGTTCACTCTTGGTAAGTAAAGAAAATGCAAGTTTAAGGACTCTGAATAGTAGCTTTATATATATTATATATATATATATATAAAAAATAAATATATTATATATATAATATATACTCCACCTATTCAACAAAATTGTAATTTTCATCATCTCTTATGAATGATGAACTATATTTACTCTTTGGAAAGGGCTTATAGGGAATTAAAGTCTCCATATACTTTTTATATAAGACCATGGAAACCAAATTCTCAACTGGGAGCAAACTTAGGTTTTGCTATGAAGGTTTATGCTTGCCTGGCCTTAGAGTGGTAGGCCAGGAACTCAAGGTGGAGTGTTTTTCCTCTAAGTTAAGTTCATTGATGCCACCCTGAAAAAATTTGGAGGGAATATTTTTTGAAATAGCTTTACCTCAATAACCCTTTAAAAATGCTTCAGGGTATGGGGAACGTAACTGTCAAAATGTTCAAGCAACTCTTGTTGATTTAGGTGTAATTGATCAGGAGCAATACAGGAAAGAGCTGGGGACAAAAGACAAAAGGCCCGAGGCTATTTCATGTATTGTTTGTGGCTTATCATACAAAACAGAGAAAGTCTCACACTCACCCAGCCAAGGTCCCCTACTGTTCTCTCCTTTTAGTATAAATAAAAGATAGCTAGTTTCTCAACAGCAGCATTCTATCCTTAAGTGGGTACACAGTGATATTCTAATGGTCTCTGGAGCAGAGAATAATTCTGTGGCAGCTCTGACCTCCAGTCACCGGGTTCTCTGTAACTTAGTCTTTCGTGGCCAAGGACTATAATAATTATTTCGATTTATATTTAGCATCTCAAAGTTGAAAGGATTCCATGGACAACAAAAGAGTGAGTGATTTCATGAAGTGTTTTAGTATGGATAAAATAATAAACTATAAAAATACAAATCATCAGTAAACCTTTTTCTTTCTGGAGAACTATATTCAGAAATTAATGTAAGCATCTAAGGTGTGCATGTATGTTTTTTCACCCATCATCATATTTGTGTGTGTGTGTGTGTGTGTGTGTGTGTGTGTGTGCGCGCATTCCACTGTTAAAGGAGACATGCAAAATAATATCAGATTTGCTACTATATGAAGTACTGGTTTCTTCCAAGAATTGTGTGCTTGCAGGGTTAATTCAGGAAGGTGAGTGGCCAACCACCACGTTGCAATCATATCTCATCACCTTCAGCAGGAATAATTTACAGTTTAATCTTACATACAGGCATATTAAATTAGTATTACTCATCAGAACTCGCTTATTAATAAAACAAGCCGAATTAGCCACTGGAGAATCATATTTGGAAATTCAATGACAATTTTACATTTTTAATAAAGGCTCAGAAATATTATTGCAGAGCAGGTGGTACAGAAAACCGAGGTCAAATTTGACATTCATTAATAATTGAAGTGTGGAACGTGACAGAGGTGAAAATTGATATTGATTTCTTTCCTCTAATATTTGGAAGAGTTCTAAAAGGTAAATAAAATGAGATAACAAGACATATCAAGTCTCACTGATTTCTTTGATCACCTCCTCCCCACATATCACTCCTTCGCCTACCATGTTTTGAATAATTCAATGCCCATAGTCTTTCCAGTTCAATGCATTATAAAACACACTCAAGCTGAGTTTCAATCATATTAGACTGAAAGCTGAATTTTTTATGAAGGATTATTTAAAACAAAATGCGTCTTGAGCCCAACAGCCTTTGAAACCAAACAATCTTGGGCGTTCAGTAAGGAAATGTCAACACTGTGGAGAATTTTTCGATTCAGAAAATGAAAGGAATCCTATTTGATGTATGTTAACCGTATCAATATTAACAACCTTCTGCTTGATTTCAGCACTGATTTGAGAGTTGAGGTATTACTGGTCTTGTATTTTAACTAGTTGTGAAAGCACTGAGAGAGTTGTTCTTGGGTTGAACTTGACCTGCCTCTGGGAATGCTCTCTGTTCTATCCATTTTGAAAAGCTTTATTCAAGTGCATTTCTCTGTCTTCCTTCTTCCCATTTGCACCCCTTGGGAAAATGAAAGATGCTCAAATATAGATGTTAACACTGCAGATGCTCTGTTTGGCAATGGTGTCTTTCAGCTTCCCAATAAAAAATCACATTGCTGACCACCCATATGACTGAAAAGTGACTCATTTTACTGACAGACATCTGGCTTGAGATGCCAAAAGAAATAGGTCATTTCAAACTTCCTTTTTAATTTTAAGTCATAGCTTTATGCTGCAACTCTACTCGTTCAAAAGTTAGATCATGACCTTCCTATGACCTCCAAATAATTAATCAAAATGTTCTGCAATGGGCTATATAAAAAGCAAGCAGAATATTACTAATTATCACTCTTTCTCTTGAGTCATATAGTTCTTGTAATTTCAAGTAAGAGAAACTCAAATGTAAAGTGTTACAATAGCTAAGCATACCAGCACTGTTATCTAACCATTCAGCAATTTTCTCTGCCAAGTCACCCTGAACCTTAGACTACGGAGAATGTCTTTTTAATTAATTTTTAAGGTTTCATCTTTTGAGTTAAAAAATGGTCACAATTTTATAAGTAAAATTAAAGAAAAAACACAAAAGTAGGAGACCATCTGAGATATTCCCATTAGGCATTAAATATATATATATATATATATATATATATATATATATATATATACACACACACACATATATATATATACACACACACACACACATATATATACACACACACACATAATTTTAATATATATACATATATAAATGCACTGGGATAAATCTCCATCTTCTGTGTTGGTCGGACATAGGTCCATTTTCTTAGGAATAGGGAACTCCTTTCACAATGTAAGTGAGGAAACTGGCTGGACCATCCCTCTTGAATATAATTCCATGTAGCCGCCATTTAAGGTTGTCTGGATCTTGGTCCCTTCTAGCAATCTACTACTCCAACACTGTGTAGTGTATCAAATTCAGGTCTTTCTGAAGCTAGGCTAGAAATACAAAGTGAGGTGAAGAACTAAGGTAACTGACCAAAAAAGGAGGAGGAAGAGGAGCAAAACAATTTCCCAATTTCATTTTTTCCCATATTCTCTGTGCTTTACAAGGGAAAAAATATTTGGGTCTGAGTTCCTTTCATTCCTAACCATTGTTGGTTCAAAGTCTGAGAAAAAAAAAAAAGGTAAAAAAGAAAATATGGAGTCCAGAATACCATTAGCTCTCTTGCATGCAATATCACAACTTAAAAGGCCTTCCAAAATGAAGGGATAAACTTTTAAAAATATAGCCCAATCCTTTCAATCTAAACACATAAACACTAAAAATATGTTTTAGAAATCCAGCAAACACACTAACCACAGTCAAACCAAAGGAAGGCTTATGGCTTACCAAATGACAGTGGCTGTCTAGAAGAGAGAGAAAGAGAATACCCCAAAATTTTATCTGACCTGGCAGAGCTCAGCACAGCTACTATTCTTCTTTTCTAAAATCGAGGCATAAAGAATTTGAATAAAACTTGCCAAAATGTGACCCCCTGCCTCCAAAAGCCGATTAAACAAGGGAGTGTCCAGAAATCAGGATGAAGAAAACTACTTAGAGAAGCCCCTTCTCCTATCAGTGGACCACCAGGATTTATCTGGGTAATAAAATGATATTAGGCCTTTTTGTCATCTTCTTTTTATAATTTATCCATTTAAATTTTAGTCAACATTTTAAAAATATCCAATCAGAATGACAGGCATTTCCAGAAGGATCAGTTTTTTAATCCTGACCCTTTTACAAATGTGAAAACTGAGGCTCAGTATAGCTGTCAAGGAATTTTCCTAAATCACTGAAGCTGTAAATGTGGGACCTAAGTCTAAATCAGTTTCTCATTTTATCTTGGCTAACTTCTTAAAATTCTGTTTAGGGACACGGGGAGGGAGAAGGGTAAGCTGGGATGAAGTGAGAGAGTGGCATGGACATATATACACTACCAAATGTAAAACAGATAGCTAGTGGGAAGCAGCCGCATAGCACAGGGAGATCAGCTCGGTGCTTTGTGACCACGTAGAGGGGTGGGATAGGGAGGGTGGGAGGAAGACGCAAGAGGGAGGGGATATGGGGATATATATATATACGTACAGCTGATTCACTTTGTTATACAGCAGAAACTAACACAACATTGTAAAGCAATTATACTCCAATAAAGATGTTAAAAAATATATACGTGAAAGCTATACTATAAAATAGATACAGTGATAATATATCTGAGGGGTGGAATTATGGCTGCTTTTTAATCCATTTTTGGTTTATTTGATTACATGATTTCTCTATAATGAATATGAATCCCTTGTGTAATAAAAGTTATTCAAAACCAAAAAAAAAAATTCTGTTTAGGAAGAGAGGATAGAATGAAGGTTCGAACATACAAATCATCTAGAAATCACTGAAGATACAGGGCCTGTAGTGCAGTTTCATTTGTAGTGGGTTTGGCTTGCATTCTTATATTTAGTTTTTATTTTTTAGTTTTTATTTCTATATAACTATCAAAGAAGGAGAAAGAAGTTGGATAATATTTGCATTTGCAACTAATCAAAGCAGAATTGCTTTTAGCTTTAACAAAAAGATCGTTTTGTGATCTCAGATTAACATCTTTATTCTTAAATGGAGCATAAATAACATTTATTGGCTAAGATTATTTGCAATAAACAAGACTGTTTACTGTTTACCACCTAGCAGATGACTATTTGTAAGTCTCACTGAGTATGCTAACAGAAATAAAAGCTTATACTGAGCTCTCATTTTACAAGAGTGAATTTAAATTAACTTCAGTAGCCAGAATTAATGAAACCAGGTAAATGATGCAAAGATATTCCACAGGGTATTCTGTTTTATTAGAGATAGAAAATGTGAGTCATTAGAGGTTTTTAAAAATGTTGCATTCTATTACTTTCTCATATTTTAAATCTAGAAATATAGATGAAAACTAAAAAATGTTAGCACTTTAGTTCAGTTTTTAATGTATATCAGCTCTGAATTTATATTGAGTGAATAGTAAAGAATCTGAATGAAGAACATAATCTGGAGGCATTCAGGTACAAGTAATAAATTTCACTAGAAGTTGAGTATCTGTTCATTAGCAAGCAGCTATATAATTTACTATAAAGCCACTACAATTCAAACATTGTAGCATTACTACATGAATGAACACATATACAAATTAAACAGAAAAGAATATCCACAAATAGTTCTAAGTATGTCTGGGAAGTTTGATTGTGATAAAGTGAAGTGATAATCTTTAAAATTGATGCCTAGAAAACTGCACACCCATTTAAAACTAAATAAGGTCTGTACCTCACACTACGTACCAAAATAAATTACACCAGTTGCACATGTAAGAAGCTTGAAAGTTGCCACTTTATCCTAACAAGATGCGTCTTTTACAAATATTTTCTCCCACTCTGTGGCTTGTCTTTTCATTACCTTGATAGTGATTTTCACAGAGCAGAAATTTTCTATTTTAATGAAGTCTAGCTTATCAATTCTTTCTTTCATGGACTGTGCCTTTGGTGTTATATCTTAAAAGTCATTGCCATACCCAAGGTCATCTAGGTTTTCTCCTAAGTTATCTTCTAGGAGTTTTATAGTTTTGTGTTTTACATTTAGGTCTGTGGTTCATTTTGAGTTTTTATGAAGGATGTAAAGTCAGTGTCTAGATTCTTTTTTTTTTTTTCTTTTCACTATGAACATCCAGCTGTTTCAGCACTATTTGATGAAAAGACTATCTTTGCTCCATTGTGTTGCCTTTGTTCTTTTGCCAAAGATCAGTTGACTGTATTTATGTGGGTCTATTTTGGGGCTCTTTATTCTGTTCCATCGATCTATTTGTTCTTTCACCAATACCACCCTGTCTTGATTACCGCACCTTCATAATAAGTCTTCAAGTTGGGTAGTGTCATTCCTTCAACTTTGTCCTCCTTCAATAAGGTGATAGCTATTCTGGGTTTCTTGCCTCTTCATATAGACTTTAGAATCAGTTTGCCAATATCCATAAAATAGCTGGGATTTTGATTGGGATCGCACTGAATTTCTATAGATTAAGTCAGAAAGAACTGACATTTTGATAATACTGAGTCTTCCTATTAATGAACATGCAATATTTCTCCATTTATTTAGTTATTCTTTGATTTCATTCATCAGGGTTTTGTAGTTTTCCTCCTATAGAGGTTGTACATATTTTATTAGATTTATACTGAAGTATTTCATTTTTGGCAGTACTAATGTAAATAGTATGTTTTTTTTTTTTTAACCTATTCCACTTGTTCATTATTGGTATATAGGAAAGCAATTGCCTTTTGTATATTAACCTTGGATCCTGCAACCTTGCTATAATCACTTATTAGTTACAGGAGTTTTTAGGTCAACTCTTTAAGATTTTCTAAATAGATGGTCATGTCATCTGTGAACAAAGACAGTTTTATGCCTTCCTTCTCAATCTGTACACCTCTTATTTCCTTTTCTTGCCTTATTGCATTAGCAAGGACTTGCAGCACAATATTGAAAAGTTATAATAAAGGAGGACATCCTTGCCTTGTTCTTAAGCTTAGTGGGAAAGCTTTGAGTTTCTCTGCAGTAAGTATGATGTTAGCTATTGGTTTTTTTGTAGATAGTCTTTATCAAGTTAAGAAAGTCCCTCTCTACCTAGTTTACTGAGAGTTTTTATCATGAGTGCATGCTGGATTTTGTCAAAGGCTTCTTCAGCATGTATTTATATGGGTTTTTTTTTTTCCTTTTTTGTCTTGGATGGATTATATTAATTGATTTTCAAATGTTGAACCAGCCTTACATACCTGAGACAAATCCCATTTGGTCATGGTATATAATTCTTTTTATACTTTTTTGGCTTCAGTTTGCTAACATTTTGTTGAGAATCTCTGACACAATTTTTATCACATTTCTGCTATAACAGGTTTGGGATTCTAACGAATTAAGCTATTAATTAGTATTATCAAATTGTGCTTTTTATTCAAAGATACACCATAGCAGAACCCTGAGGGAATGGATGGTGAATGGTAAGGCCTGAATTTACACTTCTTTTATTATTTATATCCTGGTGACTCTGTCTCTCAACAAGTGTTTATGATTGATGTTTATTTTTTTGGAAATTAGATATAGCTCACTCCATTCATTCATTCAACAGATTCTACAGCAGAAGGGAGGCTTCTAAGGAGGTAGGGTGTTATTAGTGGGGCTGCAGGTCATTACAGGGAAACCAAGCAAGTCCTCATAATGGAGAAGGTGATATTTGAGAAAAGACCTAAAAAAGTGAGTGGATGAGTAATGTAGACACTAAAGAGAACAGCAATTCAGGTAAAGGGAACAGCAAGTGAAAATGTCTGCCTACTATACTTTTTGAACATCAAGGACTAAAGAGTATAAGGTGTTTGGAAAAGAGTGAGCAAGGAGTAGAGGTGGAGGAGATGAGATCCTCCAAGAAATATATAATGTGGAGGGTAATCATGTAGCAACTTTCCAGCATTTTAAGAACTTCAGCTTCAACTATGATGAGAGGGGAAGACACTGAAGTCACATAATTCTTCTGACTTATATTCTCAAAGGGTTCTCCAGCCACTGTGTTAAGGACAGATTTCAGAGGGATAATAAGATGAGAGACAACGAAACCTTAATCCTGAGTGGTAACAGTGGAAAAATTGAGAAACTGTCAAATTCTGGTTCTATCTCAAAGACAGGGCTGACACATTCTGCTTGTGTATGGGATGTGAAAGAAGAGAGAAAGAAAAAAGTCAAAGATGAATCACATTTTGTAACTGAGCACCAGGAAGAATGGAGCTGCCCTTTTCTGTTTTGGAAAGTCTACAGGAAAAGTATGAGTGACCTATGTGTGCATTTGATTGGAAGGTACATTAAGTTTCGGATGTCTATTAAATGACAAAACAGAGATATTCTGTTAGTAACCAGTCTTGTTAGGTGGACCCAGTCCATAAAGGACAACTATCAACTTACCTAATCTGCTCAATTTGAAGACCCATAAAGGACTTTGCGGCATTAGTGTGAAGAGGGCTTCCTTTTGCGTTTGTATGTATGTAGGTTATTTGCTTTGACACTGTGGTTAGGCTAAAGTAGCACTATTCTGGGCTTTCATCTCTGGCAACTTTTTTCTTACCAAGAAGCTTTTATATTGGGTTGATGCCAAATGAGTATTTGCCCGATTCTTCACGACCTGATCATTTAACTATTTTCCTCGTTTGTACAGCCACAAATTTGGTTAATATTTGTTAATTTCACCCTTCAACTTGGACACGCTTGAAGTGAACTCCCACCACACTGATGGTAGACTCCATCTGAGCATGCTCAAAAGAGCACAGAAGGTTGTCCCCGGGGAGGGTACTATCAGAGGCTGATTGACAGTATCAGTGTTGTAGACCTACTTAATGGCAAACACATACGGTTCTTATGCTTTCCTGCTCCTGATAATAGGCAATGGCAGGCTCTGGATCACAATGGTTGAACCCAGCAGGAAGAGTTTTCCACTATATGTGGCATGACTATGATAAGGGGTCTATATCTTATCTAGCATGTATCTTCTTTTTTATGCTACACAAATACAAGGCTGTCACTTTCTGAGACAATAAACTTTCTCTGGCTGTGACAGAATCAATGCAGATGCCAAGTCAGAAACATTTCTGAATTATGTGATTTGGGTTCCTTGACCAGGTTAAAAAAAAAGCAACTGTTTTTCTTCTTTGTTTCACATTTAAACAATATGAGTTAGTCTAAACTATATGACCAAAAAATAGAACTACTAAAATAACAGGCCCTTATCATTATTATTTTGATATAATAAATAATAGAGGGATATTTTTTTACTAATAAACCAGCATTTAGTAACAATAAGCCAAACATTAAGCCTTTAGAAAATTTGTGAGCTCCTTCGGTTCTTACAATAACTCTGTGAGATTGGTACCAGTATTTATCCCCATTGATGAAGAAACTCAGTTTCAGAGGAAGACACTGAGGCACAGAGAGGTTAAATGTATCTTGTCCATAATTGCCCTAGTTGCTATGCTAGTCTGCTTCATCAACCACTATCACCACGATCACATTTATTTAATTGGACTTTAAATTCAGATAAACAATTTTTCCTGGTTGCAAGGAAATCATTTAACAAGCCCAGATTGCAATGCCTGAAATGCAAGTCTGAGCCCAAATCTGAGAACCCTAAACCATGTGATCACTAAAAATACTAAGTATCTATTCTGAGCCTTGTAATATGAGTTTGCATTTAAAATAACAGGTCCTATTATGAATAAGTGTACAAATGGCATTCTAGGAGGGAATATATCCAACAGGTGTTTTAAATTCCTTTAGTGGCAATGAAGAAGTATGAAGGCATTTCCTGCAATACTAAATGAGCTGATTTGCTTTTGGTGGGTGAACACTGAACTTTGTTTACAAAACTTAACCTGAAAGCATTTTCTAAGTATCCTGCTATTACTCTACTCAAAGTTAGCCTTGTTATCTCCTTTAACAAACAAGAATGGTAAGACACAGTCTCAGTTAGTATAGTACGGATAAATCATTTGCGGTCTTGGGTAAACTTGTACCTTAACGAGTGTCTTCAATTTGGGGAAGACATGAATTCACAATTGCCATTTTCTATGCATATTTTTGTCATATAAACCAATGCCAGCAAGATAAAGCTATAGTTAGGTAGACCCTTTCATAAAGTGATACAGTCACTCAGGAATACTTTATAACCTAAAACGACTGGACAGTCAGTCAGTAACCAATGAATTATCCTAATGCTGATTCATCTGAGAGGTCCTTTATTCCAATGACTTTTGCTGCTATCCTTCTCTTTTCCTTTTGGGATTAAGAACTATGCATAAAGTCTTATTTACTCTAAGGTTCACCTTTTACCTTTCCTGTCATACAACTCGTCACTTTCCCCATCATATGCCACAAAATGCCAAAAAGAAATCTGAGTACTTTGGGGTCATGGCACAGGTATTTCTAAAGAGATGAACACCTGTTCAAAAATCACTAATCCGAGAGTAAATATATGGGGAAATGAACTGGGGAAATGATTAGAATCAACTGAAACTGTGAGAGGCCAGCAGGGCAGATATGTGTGCCTGTATGTGTCTTAAAGAATAACGTTCTCTATGAGAGAAAATGCTTTATTGCCCCAAACTTTAATCCAATTAATATCTGGGAATATATTTCAAGACCACTTGTATATATGTGTATGTACATAATGTTAGCATTGTATATTATTTGTGTTATGTTCTCTCTTCTATTCATGGGAATACGTTGCCTTTAAAGTTTAACCTTTCTTGTTGATTTTGTACATGGATGAAGGTTCACACAGTAAGATAAGTTCAAGGATTTCTTTCTCTATCCATTTCTTTCTTTCATATTTCTTTCTTTCATATCCATTGATATGAATTCCTATTACTTAATTTCTTTCTGATAGATTTGCAGATGACAGTCCAAGATAGTTCTGCCAATGGAAATCACGGGACTACCAAATATGGAAAAGACTTTGGAACACTTACAGTGTGTTTTCATGGTCTGCATCAGAATTCTACAGAAGGTTTTTGGCTGAATTGGCAGTGAAATGAGAATGGAAAGTTAGTGTTATCAGTTACTTTCAGTTTGGTATTTTTTCTTTTCTACTATTCTACTATGTATTAAAAATTATATAAAAATCAGGAAAAGAGAAATGGTTAAGAAAAAATATAACCTGTCATGTTAAAGACACTCAGCACTTACCTAGATTCACAGGCGCACGGAACATGAGAGCTGGGTTGTGAGAGCTCACCTTGTTCCAATTCCCTCATTTTATTGATGAAAAGCTTTGAGGCTCAAAGAAGGAAGTGACCCTGCCAGAAGCATACCATGAATCAGTGATGAAAGGGAGACTCCTTGGCTTCTGTAGAGCCATGCCTCTGTGCACAAGGTATTAAAGAAGCATTAATTAAGTGTCCCTTTACCTAAGAACATGGAGCTTAATCGTAGGGTTTGGGGTTCTTGTCTCTTCTTTTCTTTTGCTTTCTTTTTTACATCCTTGCGGGCCTTAGTTTTTAGTTGCTCTCTTGAACTGGATTTACAAGACATTTATTTCCAGTAGCCTTTATTTTTTTGGATTGTAGGCTGAATCTTTAAGAAGTTGGGGAAGGATACTGAGCTGCCAAAAGTTAACAGATTATTGGCAAAGAAATAAAAATAATTATAATGCCAATTTCCCTGGGTATTCCCTGTGTACTTTAGGGGGTAAAATAGTATTTGCAAAGTGATTTCAAAATGTGCAAATATTACCTGTGGTACATAACCTACTGGCTAAGAGCACTAACTCTGAAATTAATTTGCCTGGATCTTTTTTTCCCAGCTCCACCACTTATTAGTGGTGGGACTTCAGGAGTGTTACTTCTTTGTGTTTCACTTCCCTCTTTGAAAAACGAGGGGTTAATAACCTCACCCATTTTACAGAGCTGTGGCGTGGAGTTAATACACGTAGACTGGTTAGGAGTCTACGCCACTCTTAAGTCTTTTAAAATCAATCTTACTATTGTTGTTACTATTATTATTATTTCGTTAGCTGTCCTTGCAAAAGTTTGCCAGCAGTACTCACTTGCTTTTCTTTTTGTTGTATATTCTCTACATCCCGCTAAAGCTTTCTACCAAACCCTAAGAGGCTGTTTTCAGATATTTTACACCTCTTTACCTGTTTGTCACAGCAAAAGTAAAAGGAGTTTGGCTCGCCTTGATCGAACAAACCAGAACTTTGGTTTTCTCCCATTCATACACATTGGTGAACAGATGTGAAAAAACGACTCCATGGGGCTTTCAGTCTGGAGCCAAACATCCAGGCTCTGTGTAACTCTACACTATTATGCACAGATGTTGGCCCCTTAGGACCCAAAAGAATCTCAACTAAGCCCATCATTATTTCAGGAATATGAAGAACGCTTTTTGTGAAGTAGTTGAACATAACAGAAATACAAGAAAAGGCAGAGGTGCTTTGTATCACAAATTTTTGAGAAATGCTCAGAGCTCTAAGATGCAGCTGACAATTTCCCCATCAGGTAAAGCTTTCAAAGTTACCACAAATTTCACCATAAATACATTTTTTCAGCAATGGCAATAATGCGGTGACTATACTGCTCAATTCCTCACAGCGTCAGCATTAAATACATCAAAAGGGTAAGTTAAAATATCTGTCTGATTGCTTCTGACATAACCCCGAGATCTCTTTTATTTCTGTACTCCATCAATTATAATGTGGAACATTAAGACAAATTATTTCTAAACACTAACAAGGAATGTAGCGATAAGTGGCAATCAAGGTGAATTTTGCCATAGCAGTGTGCTTATTTTGTTACAAGCAGAAATGCAAACCCAAAGGATGTAATTTAGAGGAAACTCTGTCCTGTCTATTCTCTAAGAACTAGAACAAGGAGACTGAGAGAAGATGATTCTGGGTAAATCAAACAGTTTTCTCCTAATTACAGCTGAATAACAGGGAGCATACTCCCATGGAAGGCTGTGATCTGCTTGAAGAAAGCTAGGAGGTTGCCCTCGTGAGGGTCTTTCATATACAGTTATTCATGCTCAGACTTGATCATCTGTCAGGGATGCTACAGTAGGGAGAGTTTTGCCATAGCTGTGAGACTCAGCAAGATCACTTCCAACTCCAAAACCTACAATTTTAATTTAATCACCAACACCAGCCGTCATTAAGAGTGACCTCAAATAACTCCAAATCTGTTCATCTACTCACATATTCTTTACACAGTCAACAGACCTCGAGTGATTACTACATGCCAGACACAGTTCTAAGACACAGAATAAGGGATAAGAAAGGTATCAACCTCTGTCACTGTGGGGCTTGAGTTCTTTGGGAAGAAGTTCATCTAAATACAAATAGACACCAAAGATAATATTTGTTTTTATTATTATTCTGTGAAAGAAGTAAGGTAATCTGATAAATTGGGACTAAGTTAGGCTAGTAGGACAATCAAGGAAAAAATATCTTTAAGAGGTGAGTGCCAAAGAATAGAAAGGAACCATTTACGGAAAATTTTTCTGGAAATAATATTTCCAAAAAATGGGAACAGTAAATACAAAGGCCCTGAGGCAAGATGAAGCTTAACTACAATCAAGGAACAGAAAGAAGCTAAAAGGTTAGGTCAGGAGGTAACCACACAAATTTACACCAGCTGGTCCCTAACTTCAAGTCTACGTGGATATATTCTTGAGGTGAGTTAGATGTATCCAAAAAAAAAAAAAAAAAAAAAAAAAGTTGACTCGAAAATTACCCTGGAAATTCTGAGTGAGACTCTCGACAAAGGCACAGCCATATTAAATGTCACAGCCATCATTCTCCACAACTTCACTCTGGCCATCTCTTGCAGGCGTTTAACGGGGTGTTTAATATCCTCTCTAAAATACTGGGCAGGAAGAACAAACATCCTAGCATGTCTGCAACGTGCACCTAGTGTCTCACAATTGAAAACCGGCTGGAGCTCACCCTGCTGACGGCTTGGCCAGCAGTCCAGCATTTAAAGCCTTGAATTCCTGTCCGTTCATCTGTAGTTGTGTTTATGTCTCTCACTTAAGCAGTTTTCAGCACACTTCTGTGATTCTTTTGATAAGTGAACGTGCAGGTGTATGTTTGGCTCTGCCAGGGACTGTGTCCAGATCTGGTCTTTATTGCTAAAACAGACATCTTTGAGTATTTGAATTGCTGCGTATGCCATATTTACTCTTGTGTAGGTTGGCCAATTTTCCTCCAGCTAAAGACTTCTCCCTGCTTACTCCTCCACTTTCCCCCATTGCCTATGCTAAATAATTCAGCTCACTTCTCCAAAAGTGACTGTGAGTCACCCAACCCATCTATATTCTTTCAGGGTTAGAGAGAAGGTCAAAACATGCAGAAAAAGGAGTCTACATGCAACAGACTTAGAGGAAAACTCTGGAAAATCTCAACAGATCAAAATAATCACTTCGACTGGACCAAGATTTCATTTTTATTTTGATCTCATTTCCTGGAAAAGGCACACAATTTGGGAAGACTAGTTAGGCAAGGGAGTGAAAAATTCATTGCAGCTAGCCTGTTTCTAAAGTCTCCTCTGAAGCTCAGGTTTTGAAACCTTTACAATTATGAATTGGAAATCCACGTGTTACATAATGCATTTCTGGAAAAATGCCCAAGACACATATGTGCTCTACAAAGCTCTAATACTAACATTAATCTAATGAATGGTATATTAGAAAAGTGATTTGTGTACATCCTAATGGAAAGCATATTTTCTGAGCAAAGCTTGTGGACTGAAATGGCAAAAAATAATCCATCCCCTAAACAGAGCTTCCAGCTACCACATCAACCAGTAAGATAAATTGGTGCACCTTCACAGAATGCTGAATGATTGCTCTGCTTTCTGTTGCCCAGGGGAAAGCATTTTCCAAATCTTGTGCAGGTGTCTGAGAGAGACTACCTAAAAGGAAAGAAACTGATTTCTCCTTTTTGAGCCCCTGGATGACTCTTTTCATATATAAGCTTGTTTTGTTAATATCAGTTCATTTTTCAAATGCAGCAAAATCCAAGCCCCTGTTTATCCCAGGGGGTTAATTTGGTTAAACTTGATGCATCACATTGTGACTGGCCTCATATTTTACTCCAAAAGACATAGCATCTTTTATCTTTTATTTATAGTGATCTTCATATTCATTTCTCAACTGAGGCACGCATTTCAGGGTGAGCTTGCATTGATCTCTAATCTTTTCTTCTCTCTCTTTTTGTAACGTATACTTTTTGGCCCTTAAGAAACAGCTCTGATAGAAGTTTGCTTTTTTTTTTTTATTTTTTAAGGAAAAGCAAGAGTTTGAGATTGCTGATTTTTTTTAACCTGCTGAAGAGAGAATCAGCCTTTGTCACCCAGGAAGTGACTTGGCTTTAAATAAAATCTGCATCCCACTATTTTTTTTAAGTGCATTTGTCTTCAAGAGACGGAGTCTGACTTGAATGTTTCATGTAGCTGACTCCTGATTATTAACAGGTGAGAGTGAGGACGGATCTAAAGAGAGGCTTAAATGACGTAGGAGATGAGAAATTAAATGCTCTTTGCCAACTACAAATGAATTCGTGGGTAGAACCTAGAGTCAAGGCCAATAGATTCATAATTGCATTTTAAGGAATCTAAATCCCATCTAGTTGTCCTGAGAAGCAGCCAAAAAGAATTGCAAATCAAGGTGTAGACAGAACCTAGCTGTCTGGCAACCACAAGAGCCCCGTGTCTCCTGTCTCAAGCTGTCAGTAGGGGCAGAGTCAAATTTAAAGCTGGAAATCCCAGAGATTCAGTCACTTTGGGGCTGAGCCATGCGGATTAACGCACACCCATTGTGCACCAGAGCCAGCAGTTGAATTTAGACTTTTAGATTCAAACGAAATTAACCCACGACTCCTCAACTTCAGCTCCCACTTCGAGGTCAAGTTGCTCCCCTTAAGGCCTTATTTTCTCCACGACCAGTGTTCTCCTAATACAAGCGGCACTTTTCTTTTCTTTCCCAAGCTCTTTCTTGGGCTCCACGTATCTTTTTGAGTCTGATCATCTGTTCCGTTTCCTCTTCCCCAGGAGAAACATGGGTAATGTCCTCTGTTATGCTTCAGAATCAAAGGTGCTCTGCAAGTATCTGTATAAAGTTATTATCATGCTGCACGTAGATCTTTGGTCTTGAGTGCACATTAAGAAATACCCTCATCTTTTACTGCTTCTGGCATGATTACAAATTAGCATTCTTCTAAGGGAAGATCTAGAGAGCACAAAAATGATAGTTTTAGGAAGAGACTTTGTGATAGGAGATAGCTTGATAAAAAGGATTGAGCATTGGAACTCAGGTCCATTAGCAGCTCCGTCACTGGCTAGCTGCAAATATTTGAGCAAACCACTTAGCTCTCTGGTCCTCAGTTTCCTCATGTAAAATAAGGTGTCTAGGGATGAATAATTTCTGCCATCTCTTCTAGCCCTGAGACTCTGACACAGAAAAGAGAAGGAACAGTATTTTGTTAACTCTTTCTCTAGTAAGAGATCCTTACCACATTCCAGCACCATCTCCCTTTCTCAGACTGGATTTCCAGCAAGGTGGTGGAAGGCCCTTACTGGGTTAATTTCCTTCGCTTTTGGTTTAGATTCCTCTGGCACATTGTGTCCAGCCTTAGTATTTTACACAGTCAGCCATATCATCTTTTATCTTTTATTTATAGTGATCCTCATATTAATTTCTCAATAGCAGCTGTTGAGGCAGGAGGGACAAGTCATTGATCTTCCAATTTATCCGCTACTCTTACATATCCTGAGGTCGAGGCAGCCTGGGGAGATTGATGGAGACCTGGCATCCGCCCAGCAGCTGTGTGTTCCTCATGCATGAAAATCAACCACAGGAAACTGAAATTCGACAACTGGCAGCAATATCAGCCACCTCTGTAATAAATATAACAGGCCGTTCTTTAATAATTGAACGGGTGTGTGGGATTCGGTAATGAAAAAGCTCCTGTACGAGAGTGCCAGTGGAACTTTGGGCTGGCCAGGAGCTGGTAGATTTGGGGAGGGGGGTGGAAGTGGGGACGCTGTTCGCAGTTGTCAGCTTCTCATACAGCAAACATCCTTATTCCTCGATTCTCAAGCAAGTCACGATATAGAGTAAGCAATATTTCCCTCACTTTTTGTAAAGCCGAATACTTCTTATGAAATATTTTTTTAAATTCTGCAAGAAAAACCACAGATCCTCCTCAGATCATGTTATTGCCCAACAATGGGAAAGGAAATGGTCCATGGAGCTGCATACACTACCCTGGTCACAGATCGCAGGTGAAGAGTTGTGGCCAGAGCTCCGAATCACTTCCAGGTCCTCACAGGGACAAACCACTAATCAGTTCCTAAAGGAAGGTCTTCATTCCTTGTCACGGCTGAACAGTGGCTTCCATCAGGCCTCCTTGTGGTCTCACTTGTCTCGAGCCCCTGACAGCAGGTTAACCCTGAGCTGGTTGCCTCTTGCCACTGCCTGCTCCTCAGTTAACCGGTCCTGCTTAAGCTCAGGTGTTGCAGACTTATTTGATCATCAGCTTTGTGTCTGTCTGGATTAAAACCCACCCACTGAGGTTTAGCTCTCTCTTTCATAATCTGTGGCTGGGGAAACATGCTAAATGTGGAAGCAGAGTTTCCCATGTTAGGCCACATACATGATACTGTGGCGGCAGGTCATCAAAGAGCCCACCTGTGGGGCTGATGCGGAGCTGTGTGCAAGCAGAGCTTCCCCATCAGCAGCCTGTAAACTACCCTGTGCCCTTGGTTATTACACAGCATGCATACTGTATAGACACACATATTATCTCTGCTTTTTTTTTTTTTTTTTTTTTTTTTTTTATAATAGAGTGACTAATAATGTCCTCCAGGGGTAAACTGGAGTGTCAAGCTGCTCAGAAATTTCAGGCACAGCATTACCAGGAAACTATTTACTTCTAACAAAACATGTTACGAAGATTTGGAGTATACATGGGGTTTGAGCGATGTTACGATTTTCACGGACGGAGCCTCACAAAGGGTTCTGCCCAGTGTGTACTTTCTCTTCCTCTGATAAACAGAGGCTGAGTGGATCCCTTTGAGTGCTGAAATCACAATAAATATATCAAATGACTTAATCTCAACTAGGACCATTGTCTGATATAAATAGACAATAAAAATATATAATTCTTCTAGCAGGTGTGAACACTTTATACATTTCTTGATTTTGATTCTCTTTGCTCCTTGAATTTAAATACTATTTTCCCTTTTTGTTCTGTAATCAGGCTTCATTCCACAGTTATTTATAGGTATTGATAAATCAAAATTCAAGTGGAAACTGATTCCTCAACAAAAAATAAGACATTTAAAATGTAATATCATCTTGTGCAAAGCAGATCAGACTCACTGAAAATGATAAGCATATTTTCTGGACAGCACCTCACACAGTGTTATTATTAGCAGTGTGGTAGAAACAGGAGGAAGAATAATATAATAAAGTGGTAGTAATGATACTGTGTGCTCCTACGGCACATGACCATCTTCAAAACATCTGTAAGTACATTGTTTCCCTTGACCTTCAAAACAATCCTATATGGTAGGCAGGCCTGGTGTTCTGATTCCCATTTTGTAGATGAGGAAACTAAATTCCAGAGATATTAAAGCAATTCACCCAACTAAGAAGCCCAAGAATCAGGGTCTCTAAGTACAGGTCTAGGCTCCTTCACATGAATTGGTGAGACATAAAGTAACAACACTAATAATCAAGAAAGAAACCAAGAACAACACATCCCCAGAACTCTCCTGGTAAGAGGAGTTTGAAGGTAGCTATTGTTGCGTGAGGGTTATTAGAAACTAAACAAGAATTTTGGGGTTCAGGTAAAATGTGTCAGTCCATCAGGTAAAGTGTAGGTAATTACAAAATGGAAACTGTAAGATGTCACACAACTTGACATTTGCCTGAAAATAATTCATATTTGGAGAAGTAAAGGCCATATATGTCTTGAAACTGTTTAAAAACATAATCCCTAAAGAAGTATCCTGCTTGCCCGTGTTTTATAGCCTTAGCTGCAGAGTTTATGTGAACTCTCTGGCTGTTCCCATCTCAAATACTATCTTCTATGAGACAGGAGCACTGCAATATATGACTATTTTATGGAAGCAGAGTTCTGGAGTATTTGGGGTCCATACACAGGAAAATCACTTCATAGTCAGCACATGAATGAGGGATAATGTAGTGTGGAGGGTCAGGATAACTGATGTCAGTCATGAGGAAGGGGGTACTTTCCAGCCATAACTCTCCCTGCTGGGAGACTGTAAATTTCTAGGTTCCTGCTCAACACTGGCTTCATGCAGTAGAGCTCAGAGGCCCTCGGGGCGGGGCGGGGCGGGGGGCGGGGGGTGGGGTGAGGGAGGTCAACCTGGTGCTGGACCTATAAAAGCCTTCTCTCTACCTCTGAGAATCAGGATTATCAGGTGAATGATTTAGGCAGCCAGAGGATTCTACTCAGTAAAAGTTCAACCACGTTAGCAAATCTTTGAAGAGTGACCAATAAAAATACATAAAATGGCTGGATGCAAGCATGCAAACAGCCTAAGCTTACTGCACACACAATTATCTTTGGTTTATTTACATGCCCTTCCTTAAGATGCAGCCTGATGTTACCAAATGAACAAACTTTAAATATGCCAATGTGAATCAAGCGTTATAGAGGAGACAAAAAATGGGAAAAGTGATAATACAAATTTGAATGATAAAAAACAAACTTGATGTGCCTTTAAAATGGCCAAGTAGCCCCTGAAGAAGAAAAATGAAGCATTCTAAGGCAGAACAACATGAAAGAGTATTTACTACCACTAAGAATATTAATAAGAACGTGCATCACTGGTTATTTAGGAATTCAGTAAATTTCCTTTGCTTTATCGGCACTAAAAGCTACCTAACATAAATCCCAGAACTGCTGAGAAACATGCTTGTCAAACCTTTGCAACAGCTTGGGACTCTGTTATATAAACTTTGGGAGACTATTAAACTTGACGTAGAAAGCCCTTTGAAAATAGATGTTCTTATCTGTTCTAGCATATTCGTCCCCGGTAGGAGAGTTGTGATTCAAAGAACATTAATTAGTAATTTTTTTAAAAAGTAGTTGAGAAAACACAGCACTTCAAAAGGCTTAAATCTGGAAGCACTTCAAATATGAGGTTTAGGATTACTAGTATGGTTTCCTAATCTCCTAACTATTTGAGAATGAGGGCACTTTTACGTATCTCTCTCTTTGGAATCACTGGAAATATCAATTAAATGTTATAAATTAAGAGAATCTCCCTTGGGATATGAGATCATATTATATAAATGATGGCCTTCTGCTAGTGGTTAACAGTTCTCCTTTAATCAATCCAGAGAGGCTTCCTAAACCCAAGAAATTTGGTAGCAATAGTTTAGGGCTCATTTAAGCATTTATGAGATGCTACAATCATTAGAACTGCATTTATCTTTGAAAAAAGATGATTTCTGTATATGTCATGTTTACCACAGTGATACCAACAAAATTTCTCAACCTCCACAGAGAACTTCCAATTTTCTTTCCCTCCTGCTCTTGCTATGTTTGCACAGTCTCCCTGTGCGTGAAGCATTGAGAAGGTATCTCATCAGAGTCACCAGCAGCCACAGGCGTTTGCCACTTATCACCAGATACCACTGTTGCCATTGGGTATCAGTGCAACCGGAGATGTGTATTAGAGCCTCTGATGGGTTACGGTGGGGCTATGATCCTCAAGCACAGTGAAGCCATAGAGGTTCTGGGTAGATGTAGGGTAAATTTTATTTTCTCCTTTTCTATAACATGTTGCTAGAGGGATATCAAAAACTATTGCTGAAATATCAGTGAATATGGTTTTTTTACCTTTTATTAAGAGTCCCATCTCTTTTAAGAACTGAGATGTATTTTTTGAGGGAAATAAACTATAGGAAAATTCAACCGACAGAAATCATACTGTACTTGACTTTTCTGTTCTTTGCTACATTTATTTGTTGAGACAAACGTCTGTTCTTAGCCTTTTTTAAATGGCTCTATTAAAATATAACTGACACACAGTAAACTGCACATACTTAAAGAACACAATTTAAGTTCTGAAATATGCATATACCCATGGAACTGCCAACACAATCAAGAAAAGGAACATATCCATCACTTGCAAGTGTTTTTATGCCTCATGCATAAAGCCCCCTTTATTTCCCCACATTTCACTCCTCCACATCCCCAGGTGACCACTGATATGTTTTCTATCATTATAGATGTGTTTGCATTTTTCTAGAAATTTATATAAATGGATTCACAGGGTGAGGACTCTTTTGTCTGGCTTCTTTCACTCAATGTAATTATTCTGAGAGTAATTCATATTTTTGTGGGTATCAATAGTTTATTACTTTGTTTTGCTGAGTAGTGTTTCACTGTATGAGTATACCACAGTATGTTTATTCATTCGCCTGTTGATGGGTGCTTGAGGTTGTTACAATTCTGTCTATTAAAAATAAAGATGCTGTGATGATCCAGGTACAAGTCTTTGTATGAACATATGCTTTCATTTTTCTTGCATAAATATCTAGGTGCAGAAAGGCTGGCTCATACGGTAGGTGTATGTTCAACTTATAAAGAAACAGCCAAACTGTTTTCTGAAGTGACTGTACCATTTCCTTCCCACTAGCAGTGTAAAAGACTTCCAGTTCCTACACTGCCTCACCAATACTTGGTGTGGTTGGACTTTTCTAATTTTAGCCATTCAATAGGTGTGTAGTGGTATCTCCTGTGGCGTTAATTTTCATTTAGCTAATAATTGATTACATTGAGCAACTCATGTGCTTATCTGCATCCATACACCTCCTTGGCAGGATCTCTTTTTAAATATTTTTATCCATGTTTTTAATTTTTAAAAAATTTTCTAATTACTGAGTTTTGAGAGTTCTATATGTGTTATAGACACAAGTCTTTTCAGGTATATAATTTGTAAATACTTTCTTCCAACCTGTGGCCTTTCTTTTATTAATAATGGCTTCCAAAGATGAAACCCAATTTATCACTCTTTTTCTTTTATGGATCTTGTTTTTGGTGTCATCTCTAGGAAATCTTTGCTTAGCCCAAGGTCAAAAAGATGTTGTCCAAGTTTTAGAGATTTATGTTTTGATCTATATTTAGTTAATTCTTTATATGGTGTGAGGTAGGGATCAAAGTTCATACTTTTGCATATGGCTATCTATGCACAATATCCGTGTACTACATGCTTCCAGCACCATTTGTCAAGAAGACTCTACTTTCTCCTCTAAATTGGCTTTGCACCTCTGTTGAAAAGTCAATTGTCCTTATATGTGTGGACATGTTTCTGGGATCGACATTCTATTTGACCTATTATATCTGACTCTTGGTTATAATACATTCTTTCACTGATTTCTTTTCACTTGTTCATGTAAATAGTCTCCCAGTAATATAGCCTTACCATTTTACTGGACATACCTAGGTATACCTGAAATGCATTTGATAAATCAATGGAACTTGCACTCAAACTAAGGTTACTTTCCAAAAACACTTAAAATGTTGAGATGTAAAAACTATGTATTCTACAGCCTTCCTGCCTCAACCAAGTGTACGTTAATACATCCCCACAAGCTATTTTGCATATGTATGGGGCTGTAGAGTCTGGGGAGTATGAGAGTGGTATGTGCAGTCTATCCTAAAAGATCATCATAGGAGGCAAAGGAAACATTAAAGGAAATAGATAGGAATAGTCAAATACCAAATGTTAAAATATTTCTCATGAGTTTTTAATATATACATTGAGATAAATAAGCAAATTATTATAAAATAAAATACAAAAATTTAGAGAATATTTCAAAATGCTTTTTTTGCCAGATGCAACAAGATACTAGGAATAGAGGAATTCTCTGGAACCAGCTTGTCTTTTCTTTTTTATCACCATAGAGTGATGGGGTTGTATTTTATTCAGTGTATTGTACATGTGGGTGTGAATAAGATGGAACTTGTCTCAAAAAGAGAAATGAGCAAAGAATATATGTTGTCAACTTGTCTAAAACATTTTTCATGTTCTGACACATTTTTCTTTGTATTGGCATTTCAAGGGATTTTGTTTTTTAATTTGACTATTGAAAAATCTTGATAACTTCAGTGAAATCCCATGAAAATAATATAAACAACTGTAATGGAAAGTGAAAAGATGATAATAGCAATCAGCACTGTGATATTTCTTGTCAGTGTTCTTTATTATTTAGAATAGTAACAATGCCATATTAATTTGACTTTTTGACCTTCAGTCTTTACTTTGATGGAAGAAGTTCTTTTAAAAAGCAATTTCTTTCTCTTTGCTTATTATCTCTTTGCAATTAAAAACAATTAATGATCATACTTTGATATGATCATCTTAGAGTTGTATAGAAGGAGGACAGTTATGCAACTATTTATAGATCGATGGGTTCAAGAAAGCTTAAAAGCTTGATATTTGAATCCTGTGGAATGTAGCCTCCTTTCCCAGAGGGAATTGAACATATACATGTACTTAATGTAGTTTAAAATAAATCAACACATGTTCGTAGAGGCACCTTCTATTCCAGGCATGTTTAGCTATAAAACATAATTCTTGTCTATAAGGAGTTTACAGTTTGGGGGGTGGGGGTAAGGGCACTCAATGACTCAACGAGGATGAGCCTAATGCAGGTGACTAGAAGGTCACACTTTGACAAACTCTGCTTTAGGAAAGACCAGCCTACTCTTATTCTGTTAAAATCTTTAATGCGGTGTCTAATAAACCTGAATATCAAGCTCAAAGGCCACTTTAGAAATGTTTCCAGGGGTGCCAACAGCCAACAAGTTAATATGATACCTACACACTTGACACAACTCACCAGAGATCTTGAATTCGGTAAGCATATTGACCTCCTTTAAGAAAGATCACCATTTAAACTTCGAATGCTAAGTTCTAAGAGAATGAAGTAAGTAATAAGTGATATTCAGGTTCAGAGGTGGAAGAGAAAAGAGGTCTCAGCTTGAGTAGAACATTTTGTTGGATTCTCCAAAGTGGCAAACAATAAGGAGCACACTAACCAACTATGACTCTGAATAAGTTGAGAATTAAGATGAAAGCCTAAGATGGAGGGAGGTCAAAATGTCACCTAGATTTAAGGATACACTTAGGCTGAAAGTGAAACTATTGAAAAAGATGTAGAAAATGCTAAATATTTCCAAAAAAATCTATTAGAACTAATAAACCAACTTAACAAAGTTTGTTTGCAGAATATGAAATCAGCATACACACATCACTTGCATTTCTGTACATTAACAATGAACAACCTGAAAAAGAAATTAGGAGAACAATTCCATTTACAATAGCATCAAAAAGAATAAAATACTTAGGAATAAGCTTAACCAAAGACATGAAAGACTTGTACACTGAACACTACAGCATTATTGAAAGAAATTAAGGAAGACATAAATAAATGGAAAGACATCCCATGTTCATGAACTAGCAGACTTAATATTGTTAAAATGTCCATATTACACAAAGCTATCTACAGATTTAAAGCAATCCCTATCAAAATCCCCTATTTTTGCAGAAACAGAAGAAACTACTCTAAAATTTATATGTAACCACAGAGGACCCTCAATAACCAAAGCAATCTTGAGAAAGAAAAACAAACTTGAAGACCTCACACTTTCTTTTCAAATGAAGTTTTCTTGTTATTGTGGGTTAAAAATCCAAAGTCCTAAATGTCCATAAATAATCCTCCCAAATGTACATTTTGGTTCATTCTCAGTGACAGGGCTTTCAGTGCCTGAGTGGGATTGAGGGTTCCTTCAATATCTGTAGCTTGGACTTCTGTCACTGACATGGTGTGGGTATCTCAGAGCTTTGGCTGTTTTATCAGTTTATCAAGTCCCTCACGAACCATGCTCAGAAGGGCCCCACGCTTGCTTGGTTTCATGCTCTGCTATTGCTGTCTTGAAATTCTTAATAATTTTATCTTTGAACTCACGTTTTTAAGTAAAGTTTATGGGACAATAAAATGTATGCATGAGCAGAGGAGACGTGCAATATGTGTGTCTGCCACCATTCCTGCTGCCTCATTCACATATAGTTTTCACCCTGCTTATTGTGTGGTTTCCATAACATGCTTATTTTGCACCTATTTGGAGGCTTAATGAGTTCCACCAGAATTCTGTGCTACTGGTCACATCCAAGACTAAGTGAAGGTGTTAACAGCTCCGGGAGGCCATGCTTTCCATTTGAATCTGAACTCACTGCTAACACAGAAAGAAAGCAGCTGTTTTTTAAGAAACAAGAATGCCCAAGGAATCTTAACATATCCTTTCTTACTCGTGTTACTTCCCAATATTAGCCAAACACTTCTGCCGAAAAAGATGACATATATGAAAAAGAGAAAAGAGAACAACCCATAGAACCCATTTAGGGCTCACCCTAATCTAGTATGATCTCATCTTATCTCGATTATATCTGAAGAAAGAATTTACTTGGTCACATTCACAGGTTCCAGGTGAACATGAATTTGGGGAGGACACTGTGCACTCCAGTACAAATACTTTCAACAACACTTTTTCTTTGCAGTTTGAACAAGAGGCACTATATTTTCATTTTGCACTGGAGCCCACACATTATGACACTTTTTACTGTTAGAGCCCATGTTGGAAAATGCGGCTTCATGAGATAGCCAAGTGAGTCTGTCAACTGAATTCTAGAATTATCCAGACTTACCCACTTTGTTGCAGCAAGTTGGTTCCAGGCAAACCCATGTGAAAGGGGCATGCCCACGGTGGAGCAGAGAACTTTTGTCTCTATCACCAGACTCACTCCCAAGATGAAGAAAAGAAGAGCTTAGCAAAGCACGGCCAGTTATTCTTCCCAACTTTGCCAGTCAAGTAGGTCACCTCACCTAACCAGTGTCAGTGAATATAAGAGCAGGGAGGTTAAAAGGTTATACTAATCAAATTCCCTTCACATGGTGGTACCATTAGGAACGAGAAGGGAAATTGTCACTAATGCCCCCCTGCTTTTTAAAATCTCTTAACCCACTGAACTATGCCTTTAAGCCTATAATTAACAGACTATGGCTCTCCCTTCAGGAAAAAGAATAGACCTTTATCAGGACAGTCCTGCTCCCACTTTTATGGGGCTACTCATCTGAGTGGCCTCCTGGAACTGCTGGTGGACGACTTACATTTTCATCCCAGAAGTCTCTGATATGGGTGAGAAATTGCATTAGTTAAATTAACTCCAAGGCTACTCATATCCAATGATCAGAAAAACTTTTTGTTCTACCAGCCATCCACAGCACAGCTAACCATAGAAATTTGATGAGGTTAAATGACGAACTAAGATTAAATACATAAAAGCATTCCAGTAATACAATTCAGAAATCATAGAAATGTCGCAAATTTGAAAGTAAACCTTTGCCAGTATCAAATTCTTCAGAGAGAAATTAAAAGGGCACAGATTAAACCCTCTTATGAATTAAGGTCCCAAAGTATTAAAGCCCAATTTTGAAATCAAGTTTGCTTGTTACTGTGGGTTAAAAATCCAAAGTCCTAAATATCCATAAATAATCCTCCCAAATGTACATTTTGGTTCATTCTCAGTGACAGGGCTTTCAGTGCCTGAATGGGATTGAGGGCTCCTTCAGTATCTGTAGCTTGGACTTCTGTCACTGACACGGGTGTGGGTATATCAGGGCCTTGGCTGTTTTATCAGTTTATCAAGTCTCTCTTGAACCATACTTTTAAAGAGTCTAAAGAGTTAATAAGATACAATTTGATTTTACTGCGCTATCCTCACAATTTAAAAAAAATCTCAAAAGCAAGCCAATCCCCATTCCTAGAATAGTGAAACTAGGCACATTTTTGTTCCCAGAATCCAGTACAGAATTTGACCAAAGAACATAGCAGAAACTCAGTGGCATTTGAGAGAAAGATAAAGTCTCTTTGGTTTTAGCCTCACTAGGATGTCCATTAGTCTACGCCATTTACCTGAAATTTCTGACATGCGAACTTCGAACCAGGAGGAATCTTTTAGCCTGAGGTTGATTTGTCACTATGAACTTGCCACGTGCAGTGCACAGCCCTGAGCATCTATCACACTTGGACTCTTGAGTTATCCTTCCTCTTTGATGACCCTGTGGTTCACACTGCAGTACTGAACTGATTATGGGTTCTGTCTAGTGACATTACACCTCCAGTTCTGATGCGTAGATTTTACAGTCCTATGCCGCCATGGCCGTTTGCACTGCCTCCTGCTATGGAACTGCATAGACCAAAGGCGGCTGCCTTTAAGAGAACATTTCTTTCTCCAACATAATCGAAAAATCCAGTGTCAGCTTGGGTCCACATGTAAAGGGAGTCACTCGAGCCTACGGTAGACCATATGTATCAATGCCGACAAGTTCTATAAAATATGTTTTCCTTACAATTGAGTCTTTGTCGCAGTCAAGCCTGCTTGGGAAAAACTGTACCTGAATAGTAAGGCAAGGTGGGCAGCTGCCTGAGACTTTCCTGCCCTGTAAACTCCTGCACACTCTAAAGTCAAGTGCCAGGTAAAGGTCTCTATACACTAAAGACCCCCCAGGTGCCTTATTCATTCTGCTCCAGGTATTGCTCAGCCACGTGCAACTCCCTAAGGCGCCTTTTCTTTATGTCAGACCTTTACTTAAGTGGCTCTAAAGAAACAGCCACTCTCCCACACCATAAGCGGCAGCCATCAGCCAAAATCAAAGTATCTTATGGCTGGTGTAGTGGGTTGAATTGTGGCCCCCAAAGGATATATCCATGTCCTAATCCTGACTGTTACCTCATTTGAAAAAAAAGGCTTTGCAAATGTCATTAAGGATCTTCAGATGGGATTTCCATCCTGTATTATCCGGATGGGTCCTAAATATAATGAAAATTTTCCTTATTATACAAGAAGGGCAAGGGAGATTTGAGACACACAAAAGAGAAGATACAGACACAGAAAGGGAGTGACGTGAAGAAAGAGACAAGTGCCAGGTAAAGGTCTCTGTATACTAAGGTGTATACTTGAGATGATGTGGCCTCAAGACAAGGAACCTGGCAACCAACAAAAGCTGAAAGAGGAAAGGGATAGAATCTCCCCTAGAGCATCTGTAGGGAGAGCTGCCTTGCTGACACCTGCATATCAGACTTCTGGGCTCTAGAACTGTGAGATAGTAAATTTCTATTGTGTTAAGCCTCCAAGTTTGTGGTAATCTGTTACAGCAAGCAAGGAGACTAATACAGCATGCATTAAACCTTTTCTAGGCTTCAGCAGTTTACTGCACAAACCCAAATATTTTCAAACAGTCAAAGGCCCCAACATCCCACCATACATTAAAGACCAAGGCACAAGACTACCTTCCTTGGCAGTACCAAAACATTTCCCACGTGGACATTTTCCTCTCCAAAATGTCTGCTCCTTTCTTTTTATTTCTCAGTGTCCCCAGGTAATGCACCAAACGTTAGGGTCTTTTAATTACCTTCCAGCAAGTGCAATGCCTTAATTCCATCTAGGTTTGGAATAAATTAGGAAATAAGATTAAAGAGCAAAGATGGAGGTCAGAATATTCCTGTTACTGTTGATAACCCTGGCTTGAGAATCCAGTTTGAATGAAATGATCCCATAACTGAACTCCAGAATTGGGCAGATTTACTAACTAGCAATACACAGAATGAGAGAAACAGAAGACACCCACTCACACTATAAGGGAGAGAACAGAATTAGTCAAGGCAAGCATGCCCACTTAACTGTTTGCAAGCTTTCTATATAAGTCACTTGATCACCCTGGGGAAGAGTCAGGAAAGAAGCAGGGCTGAAATGACCCTAAAAGCTCTCTTGACAGGACTGAGACATCAGGAGCAGGAAAGGAACATTCCCTCACTCCCCACCACCACCACCCCCAGCAGTAAAAAATGATCATCTACGTTTACAATGTAAAACAAATCAGAAACTACGCTAACTCTGATTCACTCTTAGTGTACCAACAGCTAATCAGGACCCTTGTGCAAAAACATCTTGATTCGTTGCTAATAAAACTCTTTAGAAGCAGACCCCTCCACATGCCTCAAAGGGAAGATGCAGACCTGTATGCTTCAGGATTTTCTCACCAAAACCCCACACAACTTCTTTACTATTCCAGCCAAGTATGGCCTAGCCCTATCCTCATACCTGTTTTTCTTGGTTTAGTAATAAAGGAACACAGATGGAAATAAAGAAGACATATCAGGTAGAAATATATAAAATAGTGGGAAAAATATTATAAGTGGAGTCAAGTACCACCACCATTTACTAGAAACGAACTTTCAGCACCAACATTAATATTTTTTCCTGTTATATCTGTAAAGTGATAATAAGTAATATGTACATAACAATTTTTAATTTATTCAAGTCTCGTTTATATAACTAACTACTTCACAACAAGTAGCATGCTAAGGCAACATCAGTAGATGAAAAAAGGTAGTCCCTGGCCCCAAGGAATGTTGCCCAGGACAAGACAGAGATATGCAAAAAACACAATTACAATACAGTGAAGCCAGTGCAACAATCAGGCATGCAGAAGTGCAAGGGTAGCAAAAAGGAGCGTGTGATCACAACACTAAAAAGAAGGGTGCACAAAAGACATAATATGTAAATTCAGTTTTGAAAAATGAAGTGGGTTTTCCAGGTGCCCCATAGGGAGAAAGGAATTCTTGGAGGAGGGAAAAGCATAATTCAGACAGTGAGTTGTTCATATAATCCTAGAAGTGAAGTAGGCAATGGCAGGAGAAGTGATTGGACACAGGCGTCATGAATACTTGTATGTCTGCATTTTAGCAAGTCCATTCTAAAGGAAACTTTGAGGATCAACTCGGGGGTGGGGGGCCGCGGGGGGACAGAACTAGTCATTCCTGCAAGAAACACTGTACAGTTGTGCAAAACACTGGAACCAGCTTCTACCAACCCACCAAAGAAACGACTTCAAAGGCAACGTGGTATCACAGAAAGGGCTTGTTTTTTTGTTTGTTTGTTTTTAGTTTTTTAGGCCTCACTTAAAATTCTGATTCCACATTGCACTTGCTTTGGGATCTCGAACAACACTCATAACCTCTGCAAGTTTCCGTATGGTAAGTTTATGTGATTACCTTCATCTGTAACATCCCTGCGTTGCAATCTTAATGGAAACTCAAGTTCAGGTCAAGGAGTAGTTTCTCTGTGACCCCTCCTCTGAGTTAATTCAGAAGCCATCTCTCCCCTCCTCATCTGTCTTCTCTTACGGAATCTCTAAGAACTTCTATGACTTCTTTGGTTGTTTGTTGTTGTTGTTGTCTGTTTGTTTGTTTTTAATTGAAGTATAGTTGATTTACAATGTCATTGATTTACAATGTTAGTTTCAGGTGTACAGCACAGTGATTCCTTTTCAGATCCTTTTCCCTTACAAGTTATTACAAAATATTCAGCATAGTTCCCTGTGTCACAGAGGAGATCCTTGTTGTATCTAATCTATGCCTTCTTTGAATGACTGTAGCACTTGTTGTCTGTGTCATTTTTATGTCTGTTGTTGCTTTGCGACTGAAAATGAAAATTTTCTATTTGTTCATCTCCTGGCCCTTACTTAAAAATGTGTTCATTTGTCTATTTCATATTTATTGCCTACATCTTAGACACTGTGTTAGCTGCTGGTTCTAGATGTTAGTAAAAATATAGACCTTCCTGCTCAAAAGGTCACAGTATTTGTGGGAAAACAAAAAAATGAACAACCTATGTCTCAAACAGCTTTGTACTTCCCAAAGAGAACACACCTAGTAGGTACAATAAATACTGTATCATACGTAAATGTATAAATAGTTAATGGGATTAAAAACTTGAGATAACCGCTTTTCTATTCTGAGGAAATGATGATTATATTTCACCAGGAGCTCAATAGCACTCTGAGAATGAGGGCTTAACCCGCATCCTGACTCACTGCAGCACTTTCTTATATGAAAATATACAAGTCTGTACATACACTCTAGAAAAAGGCTTATCTGGCATGAATTTCCGACAGCAAGAAGAAAAATTCAAGAGGTTCAGAGAAGCATCCAGAAGCTCAGATGATTATCTGGCACTAATACAAGTTGCCTGACAGGAAAATAGAGCTGTAAATCTCACAAAATTAGATGATCTTTTAAGAATTTCAAAACCGCCTGCTATTAATTGGAAATCCTAGAAGAAGAGCTTCTTTTAAAATATACTGATAATATGCTTTACAGCTTAATATTCAGCAGCCTATGTTTTTGACTAAGTGAGCTTCAGGAAAGAAGGAAACTTGTGGTTTAGTTCCATTTACTCTGGAACCTCTGGTCAAAACATCTACTTCTGTGCTCAGCCATCTTATCACCTGTAAAATGGAGGCACCTCTCAGAAAACATAGTTACAGAGATGTTGCACAGCTTCGTGTGTTACTGTCTTCATTTGTTTCAGAAAACCAATAACATCTAAGCTACGACTGCAAAGACTGCTATGTTATTTGGGGTCATCTAGTGCAGCTCTGTCAAAGAAAAGGAAAGGGGCCTAGAATAACCATAATTTTCCCAAGAAGACACAATTATTTTATGGTAAATCTGGGACAAGAACCCTGATCTCTTCGATCCCATTCCATTGTTCTTTCATTGGGTTCTGAACAACCCAGAGAAAGAAAGAGAAATAAAACTCCTGTGTGCTGTGTCACTGGTACAGGATTTGGCAAGATTGGAATTGGAGCACTACATATTAAGGGGTATCTGGGAAATTCTCCAAACTAATTGAGACATATACCAGGTACATAGAAAACAGGATGTTTTCTGAAGATGATTCTGTGGCATGAACAGAACTGGTAACTGAAGGTGTGTGTGTGCTGCAGTTCCAAACAGGATGGGTGACTTCTTGCTTTCTGGCACCTTGAAGACTCCACCCCAACATACACATTAAAATAAAATTAACATTTGAACTGGGTCATATTTAATTCTGCATGCTCTTGTAAGTCAGCAAAATATTCCACATATCATTTAAGTTGTCACTTACTTTTTAACTTGATTTTTAATTTCTAAAAGCCTTTCCAAATACAAAACAGAGGTTGGAAAATGGTACATGGGAAGCTGCAGAGATGAAATAAGCCTATTTCATTTGGCATAAAGAGGAATATCCAAACAAATTCTTCATAGCTGAAAGTGTCCAAATCTACTGTCTTCATTTTGTAGTCAAGGCTCCTGGAAAAGTATGCTAACGGATTCCTAGTTACCCAAATGCCCCATATCTGTTTCAGCAAGTATCATTATATACTATGGAAATTTTTCTCAGTGACAGAGAAAGACATCCTGGCTGAACATCCCCCTGCCCATGACACAGAGATGACGGTCTCAAGCTATCTTAAAGGCGTTGGAGCCCACTTTATCTGTTACTAATGTTAATGGAGGACAAAACTTAATATTCTGTTTCCTCTGTATTTGTTACATCACTTCTTCCCTTCATTAAAATGGATGGCCCATAATTGAGTCTGCAGTGTGTGTATCATGGGAAACTGAACAAATTTTTGTTGGTTTTATTAATGCCATTGGTTTCTAGGGAGGGTCTACTCAAAAACTAAGTCTAGTTTCACAGTTACAAATAAATTATGATGTAACTTTGAATAAATTAAGCTCAACAGAAAGGAAGGATACTGATAGTTGCTACTATCCTTTCCTTGAGGGGCTCTTGTAAAGCACTAAATAAAGTAACAGAGGTGTATATGCATGCATGTATTTTCAATGATACTTGTACACACTTAAAAAGAACTCTACAGAATGCATTATAAAAATCTTGATGCTGTGTGTCCCTAGTTCCCAGCTCTCTCATTAAAACTACTTACATTAACAAAAACTTATCTATTAGGATAGCTATCAGAGTACTCTAAATACTACTTCTTGCAGTACCCTGTCCCAACCATTTGCCTTCCTCTTCTCATTACTCCTCAATTCAGAAACCCCGGAGATTTGTTCATTCATTTATGAACATATTTATTCATTCAGCCAAGAAAATTTATTGATCCCTTACCAAATTTCAGGCACCATTCTTCAGTATGTTTTATAGGCATGTTCAGGAAACACAGCAGTGATTAACAGAGATGAATATACCCTCTCTTGAGCTGACGGGGGGAGACAAAAGTAAATAAGCAAATATAAAATCATAAGTATAAATATGTAAATAAAAATTAAATAAATGGATAGCATAGTATATCAGGTAAGTGTTGGAGAAAAACAGCAAGCAAGGAAGGGAGATGGAGATTGTTAGCTGGTAGGAGGAGGCTGCGACCTGAAACTAAGTGATCAACGTCGGCTTTATGGGGAAGATAAAGTTTAAGAGGGAACTTAAGGTTGTGGGAGGGAGTAAGGTGCATATCTGGGAAGTGAATAGTACAAGCAGAGGGAAGAGTCAGATGGAAAGGCAATGAGGCAAGAGTGGGCCTGGAGTATCCAAGGAGCAGAAAGGATGTCAGTGTGTGGAAAACAGCGAGCAAAGTGGAGAGGAGAAGGCAACAGTCAGAGGGGAAACAGAGGCCCAGATTTCTAGGGCTGTGGAGGCACTTTGAGGACTTTGCTTTTCCTGTGAATAAGCCATTGAAGAGATTTGAGGAACATGATCTGATTTATGGTTTAACAGGATCTCTCTGGATGCCATCTTGATTAGAGACTGTAGGAGAATACGGACAAGCCCCCAGAAGACCAACAGTTGATTTAAAGAAGTGAGTTACTCAAAACTGTGCCTCCTCACTCAGTGAAGATGCAGAGTAGGGAAGGGCAAATAATGGCCACAGATCAAATCAGACTCTCAGCCTGGATCTGTATGACTGTGAGCTAATAATGGTTCTCACATTTTGAAAGGTTGTTGAAGAAGAAAGAGGAGGAGAAGCTACAGAAACTGCATGTGGCCCACCAAGCTTAAGATAGTTAAAATCCAGAAAATGCTTTCCAACACCTGATGGAAGGCATCTGGCTGGTAGGAGGTCCTCAACAAAACTTGGAAGAGGAATACATGAGTCAATTAGTTCCTGAAAACATCGTAAAGTGATAGGTGTCAAGAAACTTTTATGCCTTCACCCTTAGCCTTTAGAAATGATGCCATTTCCGTTGAGTTATTGAAAAATATAACGTGGCTTTCAAAACAATAACCCAGAAGGCATTTTCTCACATAAGCAAGGTCATAAACAACTGTCAAGTAAAGTTGAAATAGCAACAAATCAAATAATAACAAAAAACATTTTTATAGATTTTTAAACCTTACAAAGCATTTTTGGGTTCGTTATCTAATTTAATCCTCAAATCAACTCCATGAGATAGTTATTATTTTCCCATTAGAAATTACCACATATTAAATCCTTAGGTGATTGCTCAAGAAAAGCTGCAATCTTGAGTGTTACATCTATTAATGCCAAGGTTGGGTGTTTTTCCATGGGAACATTGGATGCTAAAATCAACACGGATTTTCAGCTCAAGATGGCAGACTAGGAAACATATTTACTTTGTGTTCCTCCTGAAACCATATTGAAATAAAAGTGTAGAAATACCAAAATTAATAAACCAATATAAGCCAAGACATTGTGGAAGCCATCAACCACAGAAAGATTTCAACACATTTCGAGAAGGCAAACAATGAAATGGCGGAGCGATGAATAAAATAATTAAGAAAAGACTACCCTAAGTAGGGTCTGCACAAAGCCAGTCAGCTTTTGCTGAGCTCTGGTTGTAATAAAGGGCAGAGGAAAGAAGAGGGGCTGAAAACAAGGAGACAAAATTCACTTTAGGAAAACAAGTTCATTTAATGAGCTCCAGGGAAAACTCAGCCTGCTGCCATACTAACTCATGAATTACAATGGATTGTTGGTAAGCAAGACAAGAAAACAGGGAACAAACAAAACAAACAAAAATCAAGAGGTTGTTTCTTACTGAACTCTTCTCAAATGAGATCAAGGAATGATGGTTAAATGCCACAGTTGTAAATCATTTCTGCTCCTGGAGAGGTTAGAAAGGGCTTATAATATTTACCCTTTTTTTTTCAGACAGAATTTAGGTCTGAGCAAAACCTTTTGTGTCCTCCAACCTCAAAGTTTATTGGGGATGGAAGTCCAAATTTGCTTTGACATACCATAAAAAGAATCTCATGAGCAGAGGGTCAAACTAATTTTGTAATATATGAATTATGCCCAATGTTATTTTAAATAGATTTTAAACTAAAATATATAAATAAATTTTTACTGATCTATATGATTCTGGGTTCTGAAACTTCTACATATCACATGCCTGATATATAACACACAACGTCAGCCCCAGGAGAGAGAAAACACGCCAATGAAGCAAGCCAAAGAAACAAGATTCAAACAAGGTACGGTGTGATGTGTAGACCAGGATTTTTCACTTCTTTCCTGCCATGCTGAAGCTTCCAGCTCATGAAAAACAACACATGTTTCCCTTGTCCTAGACACCCAAGAGTATGTCTCCTCTCTTGGGCATAAGAATCTCTAGAGTTACATATGTGTAGTAAAGAGTGGACCCAGCTGGCATACTTACAATGACCAAATGGTGTTGACCGTACTTTAAACCAACACATCGCTCCATGATGAAGCTGCAATAAATGATATATTTGCTTTCTAGACATGAATGAGATGCCTTACTGGATATACTCCAGGAAGGCCAGAGAAACTGGCTTCTAATCCATATGGAATAATTCACTGGTGAATTTCTTTCAGGATAGCCCATGATTTATCTAGAATATAATCTTTCAATATCTGGGTCCTTCAAACTAGACCAAAGGGAAAAGCTGGGCTGCAAGCCTCAATTAGAAATGTGGGGTGGTGCTATGCTGACAACTGGTGGCCCCTGACCTGTATCTTCTGAGACTAGAACCCAGTGTGGTGGATGACCAGTTCATGCGTTGAACAGAAGAAGACCTCCTACAGGGCAGTGTGTGTGTTCACTGCAGGTATGGCACTTAGGGCTAAGTACCATAAGGGCCACAAGAAAAAAAAAAATAGTAACACATGAAGAATATACGATAAGAAGGCACCACAGTCCAGAGCACGAGCTCTGGAATCACACAGGCTTGGTTCGAATCCCGGCTAAGCCACTACCATCTGTACACCCTGAAGAACAGTCGAAGGTTTAAATGTTGTTTTACCAAATTTCGAAAAAGAAGTGAAGAAAGAACCTATCTGCCAGGAAGGGACATCGTGGGGTGCAGCATCCAGTCGGGTCAGGGCTCTGCATCCCCTGCTCAGAAACCTTTGCCGCCTGGCTCATGGTGATGCTGGCAGCTGGGCAGCCTTGGAGAAGGTGCTCCCGTCATCAGGCCTCGCAGAGAAGCTGGGGAGGTCCCTGGAGGAGGCGGGCCACAGCCTGGCAAGCTCTGGGTGCCTCCTGCACTCAGCTCTGAACAGGCTCTGGCCCCTGGGCCCCTTGCGGGGGAAGGGCTGGCCGATACATACCCAGGGCTGAGGGGCCTGCAGAGCCGGTGCCCAGGCAGGGTGAGCTCTGGTGGAGAAGGCTTCCACATTCCTAAACAGTCTCCGCATGGTGGCCCATCTGGTGCCAAACACCTGCCACCCACAGTGAGAAGTCCCAGCCACTAGAAAGTCCAGAAGGGGTCGGGCTCGGGGCCCCGCCCTTTGCCCTTGGGCCGGGTTTCTCTACGGGATGGGCTTGCGGGCGCCCCCCGCCCCACCGCCCTTTCTCTGTGACACGTGCAATGGACATGTCACAAGTGCCAGGCTGAGCCGTCCAGCGTCCAGTGAGTGCTAGACCTCGAGAGGAGGTAGACGCTAGGGAGAAGCTCTCCCAGTTTCACACCCTATTCTCGGCTCGCTTGGCGTACAACCCGTTCTACAGGGGCAACTTACTTTGTAAATTTCCTACCTGGCTCTGCCGCGCTGCCCCGCTGCCGGCCCCGCCGGGAGGGCCCCGGTGGGCTGTCACCTGCTGGTTTTGCCCTCCCGGGAGGCTGCAAATCCTGAGCACCTTCTCCAGGGCTGCTCAGCTGCCAGCATCAAGGGAGACTGCAGTGCCCCTTCTCTCTCCCCACCTGCCTCAGAGACTGCAGACTCCCTGCCCCTGGCCACTCAAACTTCGGAGGTCCCTGCTACTACCACCGACTTGGCCGACCTATATTCCAGGTCCCCCATCCTGTCTGTCCCTGCACCTTCCCCGACACCTAATACTGATCAGGACACAAGAGACACGGTCCCTGAGTCCCCTCCTCTTGCTGTTCCCGCTGACTCTCTCCCTCCCTCAGCTTCCCATCCCATTTTGGGAATTCCACTTAGGAAGAATGAAGAAGGCCCTTTCCATTCAGTCACAGCCACAACACCTCTTATTTCTGACCTCCCACACCTCCTAGCGTCCCAGCTTTCTCCTTCCAGCCACCGTCCCGTGAAAAGGAACCCCCAACACCCATGTGTGTAGATTCTACCCCTCCTTTACACTTACCTACCCCTCTTCCAGCCCCTACCATCAATCCCCCTATTTTAACTGGGCACCCTATGACTTCTATGGCAATCCCTTCCACCAGCATGGTCATGGCATCTAGAAGTTTGACCATCCAGCCTACTGTAGATCCTGATGTCACTGACATGGACACTCCTGCCCTTCCCCAAGCTGTCACTTTTAGGTCTCCCCCAGGTTTCAGGGTGGAGCAGAGGCACCCTGCAGGGGTACCAGCGTCCATCACCCCACCTGTGCTGATGGTCCCCTGCGCCACCTCAATTTTTAACCATCCCATTGGCCCCCAAACCAATCCTCAGCCCATACTTGGGACCTCTGAGGGGCAGCAGAGAGCCTCTCTCCCTGGTGCTCCTGTTTTCCCCACACCCCCATTTACGGCTTCGGCCATCATCGGTGCTTCAGCAGGCAGCACCTCTGACACCGAAGCTATGGACCCCACACCTCCTTCTTACGCTGTCATTCTCCAGTCTGCCCCTGTCTCCAGGCAGAACCAATACCCATTTCACATGGCTGTTCCTAGTTCTGAGAACACACCACCCAGTGGTAGCAATGCCTCAGCCCATGCCTCGACTCATTTTCCTGCAACGTCGGCCAATAGACAGACCAACACTTCAAGCTTCTCTTGGACCCAGGTCTCCCGGCTCAGGCCACATCTGGGGCCAACGATGGGCAGAGGCCTAACGATTATTTTCCATTGGGAAACCCAGCAGCCCCAGCACAAGATAAAGTCCTAGTCACTCCTGCAGCCCAGCCACCGCGACCCAGCATCATGCAGTCAGCTTTGCCAGCTTCCCTATTCGCCACCACCAGCAACACGCAGCCGGCCTTTGGCGACAACCCAGGCATTCTCCCCAGGGCTGTATCCATTGCTACTGGCTTTGGACTTGCCACCAGGATGCCCAGTACCGGGGACAGTAGCTCGCTCTTTGCCGACACCACACCGGGCCCACGCTTCACGGGACCTGCAGCCTCTATGGCTCGTGGGAGCCTTGGAGTCGGTGTGTCAGCCCCAGGCCTCACTCATTCAGAGGCATCCAGACCACTTAACTTTGGGGCAGGACTAAGTGGGGCACCCAGCACCGCTTCTGTTCCTACTTTGGGCCAGACAACCTGCCATCTACCTGACCACGGCAAGGCTGCTGCAGTAGGAGAGGCAGGCACCATCCCAGCATTTGGGAACATACCTGATTCCACCTTAAATCCAAATACCTAGGGCCTACCTGGGCTGAATACAGGTGGTACGGTGATGGCAGGGGACAACACCATTCCCACGATTCGAGGCCACTTTCCATCACTGCACCCAGGGCCCTTCTGGACGTAGAAAATCTACATTTAAAAGTTCCATCACCAAGGAGAAGAAATCTCTGTCAAGGGACATGTCAGTTTCCACCTTACACCAAAGCACCCCACATCTGTTGAAGTTGCAAGTGTGGGTACCACCCGTGGGTTTCAACACACTTCTAGTTCTACCTTATTTCCAAACACAAGGGGCCCACCTGCCTACAATCCAGGTGGTGGTTGTATAGGACGGAGAAACATCATTCCCATGATTGGAGGACCTGGTATTCCCGCTTACAACTGGGACCCACCTGGCCAATACACAGGTGGTGCAGATGGAGGGCACAACATCACATCAGTGCTGGGAGGCCCTGTGTCAATAACTGCCATCAGACTTGGAACCCATCTGTGCAGAGAACAGTGGGGGGGCCATGGGGGAGAGCACCACACCTGCTGTGACTGGATACATTTCTGGTGCCTCATTCATACAAAGCACCTGAGGCCCCCCCCCCCCCGGTCAAAACCCAGGTGGTGCCATGGGGGACAGCACCATCCATATTTAGGGAGGAACCTCTACTCTCAGTAAGAACACTGGGGTTCCCAAGTCAGGCCACCCCTCTGACTTAGACGAGCCAGCATTGTGTTTGCAGGCCCCTGGTCAGGGCAGCTGTGCCTGTGCTCATAGGAGTCTGGCAGCCTCATAACCTGCCCAGGGCTTCATAGGAGCCATCAGCTAATTCCTTTCTTCTATGAAGAAACTCAACAAACGAAGAGCTGATCTTATTCTGCAAACTGTGTGTAACCATGAATGGACTTGGCCTCACTGGAAAGAGGCTCAGCCCCTTTAAGTGAAACTTAACCTCCTCTCTTCCTACAGCAAGCCGGAGGACCACACCTCAGGGGTGTGCAAGAGAGTGTGAGTGTGTGTGTGTGTGTGTGTGTGTGTGTGTGTGTGCTGGAGGGTGAGAAGCATATGAGCCCACTTCAGAACTACACCAGACTTGAGATGCTCCAGTTAGGAGAATGGAAGACAGCTGGCTCTATCATCCACTGTGCCATCCCCGGCTTGACTGTTAACTTGGCCGACCCAAGCTCCTGGCCAGTTTTCCCTAGACTTGGAACTGGCAGGATGCCCACTGCTGCTTTCATATGCTTCCTCTCCCCCTATGCGTTTGCCTCAATGGGCCCTTCTCTTTCCCAGCTTTATGTACATATATATATATGTGTATATATATATGTCAATAAAACCTTGTTCGTATTAATCTGCTTCTGTTTATGTGTCTTTACTCACTAACTCAGCTGTAGAGGAAGAACTGACATATGTGAGTGCTGATGTGTGAGCTAGACTTAAGGCCCCAATATTTTGTGTCCCAGTGACAGGGATGTGGAATTAGGCACACTTTATGGCTGCATGTGCTGACTCCTGAAATGTGTTTTGAGTGTAATGAGCGACAATCAGGAGGAACTAAGGTCCAGAGGAGGGAGAGATGGGGTGACTCACCCTGGCTTCTCTAGATGTGTCTCAGTCCCCTCACCACTCCGACCACACTGGAGGCTAGAGAATCCCTGATGTGTGATAAGGAACCACACTTTATGATTTTAGTTTTTGAAAATGTTTAAACGTCTTTTGGGGCATCTTTGTATTCAATTCAGACTTAGGCCAGTCATCGTCATATATTCCCATTCCACCCAGAGAGGATGGATTTGGCATCCAGGTTCATGTGTCTGGAGAAACAAAGGAAGAGTTCATACCTGCTCCGTAATTACTGAAAATTTAAGTTTACCTGAAATTTACCATGCTGCTTAAAACAGCAGAAAAGATCCTCTTTAAGAACTGGCTTGGCTCTGAGCTAAACCACTAAAATATCAAATCACAAGAGTCATAATTGTGCCCACTTCTGGCTGACCCTAGAGTTCCGCTGGGCCTCCACTAGGTTTGATAATGGCAAAATTCCTGAGTCTGTGCAGCCTATCTTCCAGTTGGAGGGGAGAACAGAAACCCATGTCAATTATCTGGTAGGTTAGCCGGTAATAAATGCTATGGAGATTAAGCAGTATATGGTGAGTTGAGATTGTGGGCAGAGAGAAGAAAGTGAACTCAGTGCTTTTTCTATGGCCTATTTACCTCTCAAGAGTTTTGGAAGGATAAAATAATGCAGGGAAGTGACTTATAAGCCACTGTTATTGTTCTATACATAAGGATAGATGGATAGACAGGAAGATATAGATAGATAGATAGATAAGACAGACAGACATACTTCGATGACAGATGGACATACTGCACGTGTATGTTTGCTTAAAGAATTCCTTCGAATGCTTTCACTTGGCAATTCAAATGGGAGATCCCCTCTTTAAAGGGAGGATAAAAGTGCTTACTTTTATGAAGTACACACATGGAAAAATATAACTTAGCATAAAAATGCACAGCACTGAGCCTAGTGCAACATTTTTGAGATTAGACCTGTGAAAACAAAGAACACCATCACAGAGAGGCTGCCAGTCTCCTCCAGGCACCCAGCCGCCTGACTCATTTACTCTAAGTTGTTTGTTACAGTTCCAGAGGATCAAAACTCCTGCTCCCGAACCTTTGTTTGTTTGTCTTAGATTCCATATACATGTGTTAGCATACGGTATTTGTTTTTCTCTTTCTGACTTACTTCACTCTGTATGACAGACCCTAGGTCCATCCACCTCACTACAAATAACTCAATTTCGTTTCTTTTTATGGCTGAGTAATATTCCATCGTACATATGTGCCACATCTTCTTTACCCATTCATCTGTCAATGGACACTTAGATTGCTTCCATGTCCTGGCTATTGTAAATAGAGCTGCAATGAACATTGTGCTACGTGACTCTTTTTGAATTATGGTGTTCTCAGGGTATATGCCCAGTAGTGGGCAGGACAGGAATAAAGATGCAGACGTAGAGAATGGACTTGAGGACAAGGGGTGGGGGAAGGGTAAGCTGGGACAAAGTGAGAGAGTGGCATGGACACATATACACTCCCAAATGTAAAATAGATAGCTAGTGGGAAGCAGCCGCATAGCACAGGGAGATCAGTTCCAGGCTTTGTGACCACCTAGAGGGGTGGGATAGGGAGGGTGGGAGGGAGACGCAAGAGGGAGGGGAAAAGGGGGTATACGTATATGTATAGCTGATTCACTTTGTTATACAGCAGAAACTAACACACCGTTGTAAAGCAATTATACTCCAATAAAGATGTTAAAACAAAAGTCAAAAAAAAAAAAAAAAACTCCTGCTCCCTGGCTTCAGAGAATCTCCTGCCCTTTCTAGTCAGAACTGCCTCCCAGAAGCAGGGCTGAAATCCAGTTTGCTTCCAATAGTTCCACACCTGCTCTCTGTGGTGCCTGGCAATATTACCAGGGACAATTTTTAATTTTAAAAATTTATACTTCTTGGATTTTTATTTTTAAAAAATGGCCTTCAAAGCTGAAAAGAACGATCCTGATAAGGCAAGCATTTAACAAATGAGTGAGAGATTTAAAGATAATTTTGAATTTCATGTTTTGATGCATTGACACAGTTGAAGCTATTTCTAAATAAATAAAAATATTCTTTTCTTTTTTATGAAAATAATACATGAACATGAGAGCAACTCAGATAATACTGAAATTCAACCCTTCTAACCCCTGTTCCCCTCTCCAGAGACAGTTTTTCACTACTTCAATGTTACCCCCATAATTCTAAACATTATGTGTATCCTGCTATATCCATTTTAGATAAATTTTAACACCCTAACATGAAGGAGGAAGATAAACTCCTACCCCCACTACTATTCATCCCCCTTCTTTTCCAATACATCATATTCATGTCGTTACTCATGCTGCTTCTCTTTTGTAACTTCATGGAGTTTTGCTAGCTTTATTGATGGGAGAAGTGGTAGCATAGTAGCTAAAAACCACTGGCTCTGGACATGGACCGCCTGGCTTGGAAACTTTGTTCCTCGGCTAGTTAGCTCTGCAATCCTGAGTAATTCATATAACCTTCCTGGGCCTCTGTTTCCTCACCTGTGAACCGAGGAAATGGATGATCCCCATCGCATGGAGTTGCTCAGGATGATGCAAATAATAATAAGGCATTTGCAGCCTTTAGTATCCAACACACAGAAGCTCTCAAGAAATATTAGCTATAGTATATAGCTATAGCATCAACTTTCTTATGGTATCAACTTTCACCCTAATCTCATAATTTTCTTTATGCCTGAGACTATTTGTGCACCCACAGTTCTCTGTCTTTCCTCTCCCCTTGTACAACTCACCTCCTGTCAACACCGTGTTTGTTTCATCTGTCAGTGCTGATAACATTTACATTTTCTTATGCAATCACAGCAAAGTGTCCTGTGTTTTATCTACAGGTTGACACTAAGGCTTGAAAACCAAGAAGTTATATTAACTATTTAAGTTTCACTCAGTCCTGGGGACAAAGAGTATGGTAGGACTGTATTTTCTTCTCTCTAGGTATGACGCCCCTACTCTGTCTTTACTATCAATTATTTAAACTCATGCTATATTTTAGTTTGCTTTATACTTCAACTATTATCTTCTCACAAGATTTCATTACTTTTCCTAAAATTTGACCCACCTTCTTCTGTTTTTCTCCCTGCACTATTTGCCCATAATAAATTATTTTTAAAATTTTCAAATTCAGTATTGTTTCCTTGGCTGGGTCCAATCCTTTGCCAGAACCCTTGTCCCTCCCCTACTCAGTCTGGAAGCTGTAAGACCAAAGTAAAGGTAAGATCCTAAAAGAAAGGGGACCAAATTGCTTTTAGGCTAGGCCGGAAATAATGACTAATTACTACTTATGGAAAATGCATAATTCTGGCCCCGTCACCCTAATTTCCTTGCTTTGTGGGAGAGCTAACCATGTGGATTTCAACTGGTACTCCAGGTTATTATGAGGCAGGTAGTCCTTATTCCATATTGAGCCAAATACTGCTCTAGGCCATAAGTGAGATCTCACCAAGGGCCTCACGTATCTTGTAAGATCAAACATTTTATACGGCACTTCAGGCTAAAACGCTGATTAGTAATAAGCAGGGTATTTTCCCTGCATATGTCTCTCAAGAATTAGAAGGTGGCTTGGGGAAGATTTGAGAATTTCAGACTCACGGATGCATGTCTTTCTTGTCCTAAATATTTTCTTTTTAGAGATCTAGAAACAGCCCTTGACCGTTATGAGACCGCCCAGGCCCTCCCTGAGCCAGTCACTGCTGTGAACGCAGGGTGACGTGATGTAGTGAGGCTGCCTGACCAGCAGTTCATACTTTACCTGAGACAGAGCTGGGTGTGGTCCTCTCAGCAGTCCCAGGACAGGAACTTTCTCTAATTCTTGAGAGACACATGCAGGGAAAATACCCTGCTTATTACTAACCAGAGTTTTAGCCTGAAGTGCCATACAAAATTTTTAATCTTACGAGATACATGACGCCCTTGGTGAGATCTCACTTATGGCCTAGACCAGTATTTGGCTCCACATGGAATAAAGACTACCTGCCTCATAAGTACTTGGAGTACTGGTTGAAATCCAGATGGTTTTCAGATGCCCCTCCCAGGTAGGAAAACCGAGGCTCGGAGAATCCCACAGGCGCTAAGTGTTAGAGCCGTAATACGTAGCTCCAGGATTAGTCCAAGGCTGAGGGGCTGGGAGAGACAGAAAAACCAAACCAAACAAAACCACTCTTGAAAAGTTGTCTCTCTGAGGCAAATAGTACTTTTGTCTTAAATTCACGCTAAGTTGGAGATCAGAGAGTTTCTTAGAAGTAGGTTTTCAGAAGACGGAGGACAAATGAAAGTTTATGTCTACAGATATGGGGATTGTTTGGGGCTGGGGGGCCATTGAGATAAAGGGTTCAAAACACGAGCTCCATCAATTTCTAGTTTGCTACAGGACTCGCCCAGGCTGTTGTATAGAAACTTGGAAACACTGACTGTGGTGAAATATCTAAGCTAGCCACGTGGACAATCGCTCAAAAATACTTTTCTGTTTCCCTTGAAACACGATTTTATTGATTTCACCAAATAAATATCTCAAAGTTATGACAAAGTTGAGGAAGTTATACGCTTGGAATTGCATTTATTATTATTAACAAGCACAGTTGTAGAGCTTAGACTATAACAAGTACTATTCTAAGTGCTTACCAAATAATAACTCACTTAATCCTCATAATGGCAACACTATATGTAGGTATTATATGTAATATTCGCCTTTTTGGGGGGAAACTGAGGCCCAGAGAGGTTGAATAGCTTGTCTAACGTCCCACGGTAAGTAGGTGGCAAAAACCCAGGATTAAAACCAGACCGTCTAGACTTTCATCACTTTGCTGTGTCACCGTATTATAAGTTGTGCTTAGGGAAGGGACTAAGTTGACAAGACTCTGAACTAAACGGAGAAGGGAGAAATGAGAAAATGAGTGATCCTAGAAACTAGAGAGGATTTCGGCTCAGAAATTTCTGGTGATGAGACCCGGAAGAACAAGAACTTGGTTGGAATATTAACTTGGGGTAGTATCTGAATCCACGGAGAAATGGTTTTGTTTTCTTTAAAATTTAGAAAGGCCAGTTGGATGAAGATTAATGAAAAAAAAAAAAAAAGTAGAAAGGAAAAGAAGAAGGTGCCTTAAGTGAGACGTAACCTCTTCCCTCTAAGTACTAGGGGTGGGGGTCCTGTGGGAAAGGATGGAGCTCTCTCTACTGGTTTGTCACCAGGATGAACAAGGAGAAACATGGCAACCACCGTACTGGTTTTGATGATCCCTCAAAACCAAGGCTTCAGTTTCCAAGAACGACCTACGGTAGCATACCTACCGTGTGCCAGACAGGCCACTAAGTGTGTTCCCAGTCACGCATTTTAATTGGAGAAATAGTTCCTATGAGGTACGCATTAGTTCCCTATGGCTGCTGTGACAAATTACTACAAATGTGCTTGCTTAAAACAAAATACACTTATTTTCTTATGGTACTGGAAGACAGAGGTCCAAAACCAGTTTCCCTGGGCTGAAACCAGGAGTTGACAGGGCCATCCATCCTCCTTCTAGGGGCTCTAAGGGAGAATCTGCTTCCTTGCCAGCATTCCTTGACTTTTGGTCACATCAATCCAACCCCAACTTCATCATCACATTCTCTCTGGAGTAAAAACTCCCTCTGCCTCTCTCTTCTGAGAACACCAGTGGTTACATTTGGGCCCGTCCAGGATCCACGTAATCCAGGCGAATCTCCCCATCTCAAGACCCTTACTTTAAACCCATTGGCAAAGTCCCTTCTGCCATTTAACGTGACATTCATGGGTTCTGGGGATTAGAATGTGGACATTTGGGGGCAAAGGTATTATTCAGTCTACTACAGGGTAGATATTATTATCTTTCTCAGACGCAGGAAATGAAGTTTAGGCAAGTAATTTGTCTCAGGTCTACAATTTCCAGAGTAAAGATTTAAATTCTGGCAGTGAGACTTTAGGACACACTCCAAACGACTTTAATCTGTGTCCTTAACTACTGCATAATCCTTGGTTAAGAGTCACACTTAGGTATAAAGACCCAATTGAATAAAACACTATGTACTGTCTCATCTTTCACTTTGTTTGCCTGGTGTATTTATGACTCTTGCCCAGAGCAGAAGAGTTCAGAAAATTGTTATGCAGGTTTACTAAGAGAAAGCATTTACTGTTTGATGTGCGCTGAGTAATGGAAGGTTTTTTAAAATAGAATATGCCACCAAGGAGTGTTATCACCATTTTACATATTTAAACAACCAGACAGCAACAACGAAAAGCTACAGATGCAAAGGTGTCAGGGACATGTCTAAAGGCAACCTGCCAGAAAAAGGGCTGGTACCAGATGCCAGATGCCCAGGCCTGAATTCATCCTATCCACTCCTGATTAAGCACCTGTTCAGAGGGATTGTGGCTCATCACCCAACACCTGAGTCTTTATACCCCCAGCTTCAAGACGGAAATTAGCCGAGGGATCACAGATATTGTACTAATCACTAATTCATAATCTGCTATCCCCATCCTTTGTGGGAGAGAATTTGGCACTTCTAAAATCCTTTTCTGCTTGAGAAAGAGCAGAGCAGCCTTTGCTCCTCTGGCTGTGACCTACCGTGCTTTGCAAAGGTGATTTGGCAAGTGCAGCTGCAAACCCATCTCCAGTATCACACATCTATGGAAAATTCCAGTCAGGTTTTAGACCCAGTCACAGTACATTTTTCTGAGGATCAGTAATGATTTGCTGAGGATCAGTAATGCTCTCCGTATGCTGGCTGACAAGGCCATGATCTCTGCGCTTATTATACTCCACTTGTCAGCTCCGCTCTGACACAGTTGTCCGCGGGATTCCTTAGGAATATTGGAGGTATTTAGGCACAATTTCAGGAGCTGCTCCTGCCTGTATCCTCTCATTTCTTAATCAACATTTCCCACTCGAGACTATAAATAATTCAACTTGGGTGGGTTATCAGAGGCATTCTTCCCTACTCTACTCCATTTGAATCTCTGTGCTCTTTAGTTTCACGTACGTGGCATCACATATTTCCCATCATCGCTATTTTCAGCAGTCAGGGCTACAAAGGTAATTGGCAAGTTCATTAGCCTTTCCCTTTCTTTCCCTCTTGATTGTTTAAGAGTGATTTTGCTAAAGACCGTGCGTTTCGATGTTTTGCAAAGCTCAGTGGTACAGACAATATTGGAACTCTGCCCTGGAGAAATAGACAGATTGTTCTCCTTCCCTTATAGAACAGAAAAGAGATTCATCTATCACACAGTTACTCAAGGTTTCTCTTCTTGCATTGCCAAGGATCTGGATAAGACTGGTAATACTCCACATCTTCTGTTGGAAGGTACTTTGCCTTCCATAAAATTAAATCCACACCATATGACAACTTTAGTCTAACCTCTCATCTACTGATTCATGAGGTTTGACTCACTGAGAATTCCCCTCCTCATACTATTGTGAAGAAAAGGAATTGTTGGTCAAATCCACGGTCAAATGTTTATATTATGTTTCCTAGTTTGTCAGTTATCTTTATGTTTGGGTTGCCTTTTACTGTGCAGAATTCTTTAATTTTTATGAAGTCAAATCAACTCTTTTTCTTTATGATATCTCAGATTCATGTTCTGCTTAGGGACAGACTTCCTCATAACAAGAATATGATTTCTTATCCTATTTTACATTCTTCTCGATATTTGTTTCTTGCAATGGAATATTACCAAATGTATGCTATTCATGCAGTCCTCGCTCTGAACAGTTTGCCCATGCATGAATTTCAGTTACCGTGATTTAGTTAAATAATCCCAGGACGCCAACAAAACAATCAAATTTCAGTTACTGCCATATTAACTGTGAGGAAGGGCATAAAGTACAAACTTCACAGCTAGTTCTTAAGTCCACAAATCACCCTGGATATAACAGATGTGTATCATGATCGGTGAACAATCAGGTCCCTTCTTTCAAAGTCTGTAGGTGCTTGGTCACTGTGCATGTTATTCAGTTCACACACAGACAGCAAGATCCATGTATTGCTTAGAATTGAACCGTTTAATCTTCAAGTATTTTGGAATTTTCCAGCTTTGTTTTCATTACTGATTTCCAGTTTGATCTCACTGTGGTCTGAGAACAGACTTTATATGATTTCTGATGTTTTACATTTGTTAGAGTGTGTTTTATGGCCCAGAATGTGGTCTTTCTTGGTGTATACTTCATGTGAGCTTGAGACAACGTGTATTCTGCTGTTGGATGAAGCACTCTGTAGATGTTTATTATATCCATTTGTCGATGGTGTTGTTGAATTCAGCTATGTCTGTACTGATTTTCTGCCTGATGGATTTGTCCATTTATGATAGAGGGATGTAGAAATCTCCAACTATGATAGTGGATTTATTTCTTTCTCCTTGCAGTTCTATCAGTTTCTGTCTCACGAATTTTGATGCTTTGTTGTTAGGCACCTAAACATTAAGAATTGTTATGTCTTCTTGGAGAATTGACCTCTTTATCATTATGGAATGCCCCTCTTTGTGCCTGATAATTTTCTTTGCTCTTAACTCTGCTTTGTCTGAAATTGATACAGCTTCTCAAACTTTCTTTTAATTAGTGTTAGCATGATGTGTCTTTCCCCAACCCTTTACTTTTAAGCTATATGTACCTTCATATTTAAAGTAGATTTCTTATATTTGGATCTTGTTTATCGATCCTCTGTGACAACCTCTGTCTTTTAATTGGTGTATTTATACCATTGGTATTTAAAATGATTATTGATATCATTGGATTAATGTCTACCATATTTGTTACTGTTTCATATTTATTGCTGTTGTTCTTTGTTCCTTTTTTATATTCCATGCTTTTTCTGCCATTTCTGGTTTTAATCAAGCATTTTATATGTTTCACTTTTCTCTTCCTTGAAAATCCAGACACGATGTACTGGTGAAATTAACTGCAGTACATAGTCCTTTAGTGATGTGGTGTTATAGAAGCATTGCATAGTCTTATGATTAGGTCTCAGTCTTATAATGAGCATGTGCTCCTCAGCTATGAATGTCACAAGGGCCTCTCAGTATTTTCCCTCCCCTTAGGTGAAACACAATGGCTGGAATGGGTCAGGGTAGGATATTTCCCTTCCCCCAGGTCAGTTAGGCTCTGACAAAACCCCATAGGTTAGGCCTCTGGTAAAACAGCTTCTCCTGAGGGCAGGCCTTATGAAGAATAGCAGAATGCTCTGGTGTATTTCAAAATTGCTCCTTTCACTCTCCCCCTGCCAGAATTCCAAGGGGAGTTTCCTTTGACCTTCACCTGGTAGTCACAACCTGGTAGAGCTCAAGAGACAAAACTTGCAAAAGGATAGGGGCTTCCCTGGAGTTTTTACCTCACAGATCTTTCCACACAAGCCTCCAGCAATCCGTCAAATAGAGTTCAGGTTTTCCTACCTCACTATTGGTGTCCACAGAGATTTCTGCTCTTGGGTTTCTGTTCCGGTAGGTTGTTATTCTCTGTATCTGCCATCTGCCTCTCCAATTTTGGGCACAGTGATTTTTTCCTGTGACCTCACCTCTCTAATGAATCTACGAAGAACTGTTGATTTTTCAGTGTGTTCAGATATTTACCTGTTAGGACAGAGTGGCAACTTCCAAGCTCCTTCCATGCTGGACTCAAAACTAGACGTCTCATAAGTTTTTTACAATGGAATAAAACAAGTTAATTCTCAATATTTCTAATGTTTTTGGTTGCACTGTATTAACTAAATATAAGGTTTACTAATTTTTTAAGTCTATCTATAACTTTATAACCAACAAGAAAGTTTCTAGTGTTTTGTCAGAAAGATTTTAAGGTCATGGAACAATAATATTTTCTCCATCGATCATTAAGATCAACTTTGCACAGTTCAGCTCGTTTGGTCATTGTTGTAGTTCCACAGTGAGGACAGCCTGTACTTTATTTACCCTATATTTTATCTCTCATATATACATGGGTTCCTATTCTGGTTTAATAATATACTGATGTACTGTTATAGCTTATTAGATTTTTTCAAACTACTGAAATTTGGAGTGTGTTTTGATATTGGATACGGACATTTCTTTCCTCATTCCAACTTTATCCTACTTTAAAATATCTGCTTGACGGTGATAAATCCCTCTTGATCATAATGACTTTTTAAAAATATGTTGCTGGAATCTACTTGCTAATATTCGTTAGAACTTAAGATCTTAAAAGAAATGTGCTTCTAGTTACTTTTTGGGTAAATTTTCCATATCTGATTTTTGTATTAGGACTCTTCTAGCTTTTTTAATACATTGGAAAATAACGGATGTCTTTCTAAGGTGTATATCTTTGATTATATTTTCTAATTTCATAAAACTACTTGTATTCTCTACTCAAAATATAAGTAAATATTGGCTGCATATAACTTATCAATAAACAGCCATTTTGTCCAGATTTTCAAATGTGTTGGTTAAAGCTAGCACAGTATTCTTTGGGAATTAAAAAAATATTCTCTCTGTTTTATAGCTAGTCCCATCTCTATCATATTTGCCAAATATTGCTTATTTTACTGGTCTTTCTAAAGAACAAGGTTTTGGTTTTGTTTGTCAAGTTTACTGCTTTTCTTCTCTATTTTCGACTTTTCTCTTTATTAATTTTGTCCTTCCACTCTTTTGGATATACCTTGTTCTTTCTCGATGTCTACTCCAAATCCTAGAGCTTCAAGAGCCATTTTCAACAACTCAACCAGCTCTGCCAGCTGTGTCATGCCCACTTCATCATATGCCACTAAAACTTAATCTCATACACTGGGTGAAGACTCAGCAGCCTTATTTTGCTTTCAAAATTGTTCTATAGCCTTGGATCCTTCTTCTTCTAAATTCGCATTATCAACACAGAAAAGTCTAGTGGGCCTCGTGCTGTTTATAAGGCTTGCCTTTCCTCCAGTTTCATAATAGAAGAAAAAACATTTCCACCCTTTTTTTTGATGTTGATCGAAAATTTAGCAACACTTCTTTGCACGGTATTCAAATCTCGAATATAAGCAAACCTTCATGCACACAGGCTCACTGAAATGTCATAATTTTAAACTATGTATGACCTTGAACAATGGCCTTTCCAAATACTTCATGGTCCCCCTTTCTTCCTAGGTGTCCAGAGTTTTTCATTCCTACAACATCTTTTACACATGGTCAATTTGTGTCATAAGCTCTTCCTCCCTCCCACTTCTGAGTATATATCCAAAGGAAACATCATCATTATTTGAAGAGATATCTGTACTTCCATGTTCACTGTAGCATTATTCACAAGAGCCAAGGTATAGAAACAACCTAAGTGTCCATAGTAGATTAATGGATAAAGGAAATATGGTATATATATATATACAATGCAATATTATTCAACCTTTAAAAAGAAGAAAATCCTATCATTTAAGACAACATGGATAAAACTGGAGGACACTATGCTAAGTGGAATAAGACAAAGACAGATAGTGCATGATGTCACTTATATGTGGACTCTAAATAAATAACTAAATAAATAAACTCTTCCTTCCTTGGGCACTTTCCTCAGCAGAATCTAGCAGCCTCTACTATGAGTCTCATCTTTTTTTTGTTGTTTGTACCAGATCACAACCCCAGGGAATCTATGTATTTACTGATGTATATCTAGATTATAGTTTACCATTGTTCTTTTTCTTTGTAATTCATTCCTTCTACTTCTGGCATCAGAACCTTATTTTTCCTTTGGAGAAGTCCTTGTGATTCAGGTAGGCTGTGTGTCTCCTCCCTAGGCTGTGTGACTTGGGCCTGGCTAGACACAGTATTTTGTATATACTCCATATGTCTTATGTACTTATTTCTCTTGTTTTCCATCATTTTCCCAAATCATAGTCGTTTTGCTTTTTTTTTTTAACCAATGCCTGCTAACTCTTGTCCTCCTGTGTCTATTTATATTATGTGTTTTTTTTTTTCTTTCTTTCTTTTTTTTTGAGCTTTTGATCATTTAGTCTTTTTCCTGGTATGTCAAATTATTATTATTTTTTTTTATAAACGTCTTTCCAACATGCAACAGCTATCAGTTTTTTTAAAATTTATTTATTTATTTATTTATTTATTTATTTATTTTTGGCTATGTTGGGTCTTCGTTTCTGTGCAAGGGCTTTCTCTAGTTGCGGCAAGCGGGGGCCACTCTTCATCGCGGTGCGCGGGCCTCTCACTATCATGGCCTCTCTTGTTGCGGAGCACAGGCTCCAGACGCGTAGGCTCAGTAGTTGTGGCTCACGGGCCCAGTTGCTCTGCAGCATGTGGGATCTTCCCAGAACAGGGCTCGAACCCGTGTCCCCTGCATTAGCAGGCAGATTCTCAACCACTGCGCCACCAGGGAAGCCCCAAATTATTTTTTATATTAAAATTGGGCTTAACTTATTTTAGGAAACTATAAAGATACCTCCACATTCTGGATGTTGTTATCTTTCTCTTGAAAAGATTTACTTTTGCCTATGGCAGAAAGTTACTATAGGGACTGGTAACCTTAGTCCATTCTCAGTTTGAGCTCATTCAAAGCTGTTTTTCAGTCTGTGTGAAGGTTGGTCTATTTCCATCTTGTCCTTGCTCTACGGGTGTTGCCCTTTGCGATTACCATGTGAAAGTTTGGATTCTCCCAATTCCCAAGTACCCTTGTATTTGTTAGGCTTTAAATGTAATGGTTCCCCCAGCCCTGTGAGACTAAGAATACGCTTAGCTTGTCCTTCCATTAGTTTCTTTTAGCTTGAGCTCTTGCCATTTGGCTTCTGTGGTTAGAGTCTTTTGAACTCCTTGGCTTTTCAGCTCCTAGGCTGTAAGATTTGAATCAGCAAATGCCCCAAGGAGAAAAGCTGCACCAAATGTCAAGCTTGCATCTGTGTTTCCCTTCTCTCCAGAACTTGGCCCACATGTCTTGGTGTCTCTCTAACATTCTTATGCCGGCAAACAAATGTTTTCTTACTTTATCCAGGTTTTCTAAAATTTCTTTAGACGTCACCTGATCTTATGTAATTACTGAACTATCATCTCAATTATCCCTAGGAAGAAAATTTACAATTTTATGTTTTATTTTTTTATTTTCTATATTAACTCAGTTTCTGTAGAGACCTTTTACCTGATTGTTCAGTCTAGTTCCTGTGTTACCAGTAAGATCGAGATAAGGTGGAGGCTAAGAATATTGGGGGGAAATCACTGATGAATATGTCTCGCTCTTTTTGTTTTTCCTCTCTTTATTTACTCTGGCAGCCTACACTTGCCTTTCTTGATTTGACCCAGTTGCCCAAATAAGGAACCCACTCTGGCAAAGACCTGACTTTACTCTCTTAAATGTCTGCATGTTGGGATTAGCTAGATGATGAACACCATGCCAAAGCTCTTTGTGCGAGACTTTTGCAGAATTTTGTTAGCCCTTTAGTTTGCCTCCTGCCAACACTGCTCAGAGTGTTGAGGTTCTCTAAGATTCTGTAGGTCAGACCTCTCTACCTGCCTACCAGATGAGCCCTTCTCTCTTTCCTGAGCTCATTTGTGGGAGGTTAGCCCTCGGTTTTTCTTTTTCCCCATCCAATCATATTTGTTCATGAATTCTAAAAAGCTCTCAAAGTACCTGTCATACCTCTCTCTCTTCTCTTTTTTATCAACACTGTTAAATATTAACCATATATTTGCATACCTCTTTCTTACTTACAATGGAATATTGGAAGGGTAGATCATTAAGTGTGAGCCCCCACCAAACTACGACTCATACAACACTCTACCCCGGGCCGTTTAAACTTGTGATATCCACTGGTTTTCGTATAATATCTTATATGTTTCTAAATTTGTAATGATTTAGTTAATTCCTGAGTTATGTGACAATAAGAAATCAGTCAAATTAGCACTACAAAAGTGCAGCTTAGACCTAGGGACCAGAACCAAGGACCAGAAAAACCTGTTAACCAATAAGTTTCATTTGTACTTTATGTTTGACAAGTGCTGAGGGTGAATGGGAAGTGAGGGAAAAGGAGTCTAACTTCATATCACAGATCCTTGCACTAAAATGAAGAGGAAAATGACCCAGTTCCTGGTTCAAGTCACTATAATCTGCTTTAATAAATAATAACAGCACATAAGAAAAACAAACACTATATGATAGGAACAATGGATAATTAATTACCAGATCAGGGAGGACAGATTACACTTGCTATGAGATTTCATTAAAGAAGGATTCCAAAAAGCACTGGCTTCTTCTGAGAAGACTTCTTAGAACAGGCAGCATTTAAACTGAGTCTTGAACAAGTATATAGAGGGTAGGGAACAGGCCTTCCGGGCAGGGAACAGGCACAGTGTCAGGAATGGCACAGAGGGCTTATGGAATAGGGAACAAAACTGGCTGAACACAGGAGTGCTACATGTTGGGGAATATGGGGGAAAGGCTGGCTGAGGTGGGTAAAATGAAACATAATTAGATGGAAGAGAAAGTAGGTGGAAAGACAGATGGAAGACTGTGGAAAGCCCCTGAAGATGTAGGTCAGCATAATAATATTAAGAAATCAGTGGTACTTTGACACTATATGAATGTCTAGGTTTAAAAAATCAGGGAAACACAATAAAAGAATCAACTACCGATATAATGATATGTACCCAAATGCCAGATACCGAAGAATACACACTGTGTGTTTCCATGTATGTGATATATGGTGATAGAGGTCAGTTTAGGTGTTACCCTGGGGAAGTATGGAACAGAAAGAAGTAACAGAGAACACTGTAGGGTGTTAGAAATATTTTATAATATCTTGATCTGGTGTTGGATACATGGGTGCATAGAGATGTAAAAATTCAGTTATTATCAATGCAATTGGTGTTTATTGTTTGAATGCATACATTAAAAAAAAAAAAAAAAAACTCCAGTAGGTTAAATAGGCTGTCAGTTGTATGAAGTAAATTTTGGTCAAGAAATAGCCAAGGTAGTAATGCAGTAATAAGTTATAAATGTGCTCACTGGGGTCTAGAATGTCACTATTGGAATACAAGAAATATGTGTAAGAAAAAAGACAAATATTCAATATTGATGGTTGGATGAGCTGAATAAATTAGATGACTCTACTTTCAAGTTAAGAACTTTGCCAGTGTTTGGATACCTTTGAACAAAGAAAAAAAGGAAATACAATTTTGATTAAGCATATGCTATGTATCAATCCCTGACTTATATTTTGACACATATAAACATAGGAAATATTGCACCTTGTAACTGAGACAATGAAGATGAGCGAGGTAGCTGGTTTTGACACTAGAAGCTGAGAAAACAATTAGCTCATAATCGTAAGAAGTTTGAAGTCGGAGGAAAAGAATCAAGAGGAAATAGTGGTAAGTGCCAGGAGCTCCTGGAAACTACATAAGAGATGAAGCCCCCAGAATTGTTGAGCTTTCTAAGAGGCCCAATGAATCAAGTAAAAGCAGAAGGCTTAAAACTGAATCCTGGGGATATATGTACACATATAGCTGATTCACTTTGTTATACAGCAGAAACTAACACAACATTGTAAAGCAATTATACTCCAGTAAAGATGTTAAAAAAAAAAAAAAAAAAAAACTGAATCCTGCAAAGTAACAAATGTTAGAACAAACAGTAAAGAATTGTAAGAAAAATAATCACATGCATGTCCCAACACAGAAATATCCTAAGCTCCATCTCAGCATTTCTCCGATTGGCCTTTCACAAAATACAGTCCCGTCAGCTGAATATAGGTTTGTCAAGTAAGTGTGAGTAAGACTGAACTAAACAAAATTAAATCAATTCCTTCCTCCAAAACTTTTCAGAGTATGTAACGTAACAAAGTAAAACTTGAATTTCATGTCAGGATGTAGAGTACGGCTCTTCCCAAATGTTTCTGTCTTGTAACTACATTGACATCATCTAAAACCAGTGTTCCTCAGGACAGAGATTGTGAAACGCTGCTCTCATCATGTAAGATAACAAGTCCTTCTCAAAATCCATTCTTCCTTCTGCCCTGTCTCATGTTGTCCTTGCCACCTGGAAGGTCTCTCCTAAGCTCCACCTGCCAAAACCCTACCCATCTTTTAGGGTCCAAGAGATCATAAAAGGTTTACATTACTAAAAGGCAGAGAAAGAAATCCCTTCCTAGCGATCTACACTTCCCTCCTAGGGAAAAGAAAAACTGTAAAGTATACCACAGTGACCTTAAGTCTACGAATGTAACTATGTTGTGTTACTTTGAGTTCTGTAAAAGTCAATGTGCTACCATATATATGGATATGAATGCCTGATCTCTTATAAGTAGATCTTGCTGATAACTTTCATCATAAGCAAGGTTAATTATTAAGGGAGCCATTGTGTTTGGCTCAGCCCTTATACCCAGGGAATATTAAAATTGGAAAGGTCCCTAGATATTGGCAAATCTATCCACCTTATATTCTAAGTAAGGAAACTGAGACCTTCATAGATTGGATATTTATATTAACAAAGGATAAGGAAATAAGATATTGGCAGATCTATCTTTTAGATTAAGAATTTTGAGATTTTTGTAGAATACTAGAACATTATGCCCACTGATATTGAGACAATGTGTTTCTTGGTCATCATTTTCTATTGCAGTGACCAAGAGAGGTGGTAGTCAGTAGTTGTACAAAGAGAAAAAGAAAACTTTAGAAACTCCCAATTTATATACAAAGGGAAATCCATCATTCATGTTATTTAAGCTAACTGGATGCAGCTTATCAGCTACATTGAGGAATGGTGAAGTTAAGTGTCTATAGAGTTAACATGCTAGTTTGTGTCATGAGCTCCCTCTTGTTCAAGTGAGTTAATGGTTAGCACTCAAATAGGCACTTAGAGTCCATTATAAAACTGGACTAAATGTTTATCTGTGGCATCTTTATTCTTCTTTGGTGACCTTAGGCAGAATTAGCTGTCTTATGTTTTGATAAATTCAAGTATTAAACAGGGCTAAGATTTCACAAGTTCTTTGGCCTAGACATGGGGGTAAGGAGGACCAATGAGCTGGAGTGATTCTAGATTTAAGAATGGTCAGATTGAGGAAGAAGAGTCTTATGCCAGAGGTGCAAGAAGACGGATTATAATTACCTATTTTTAAAAATTCCAACCCTTTTAAATGTTCTAAAGTGATCATGAAGTACATGGGTATGCTAGGAAGTAAGGGAGTCAACCAAGAATATTCTGTAAGAGTTTGTGGATGGCAATAAAGAGGCAAGGAAGACACAGAACATACTAGAAAAGGTTTCGGTTGGCCATATTAATGAAGTCAGAAGGAGAATAAGAAGAAGAATGGCAGATGCAATGGGAAAGAGAAAGCAAGAATAGAGAAGCAAAAGGGAAAGTAGAAAAATGAGACAAATTTGGAGAAGGAAATGAGGGTGAAAACTGGGTGAAAGAAAGAGGGAAGCACTGATGGTAGACGAGATGACACTCAAAAATTAACATGATGCACATTTAAGATGTGTCAACAATTGCCATGGTCATTACCCTCATATAGTTTACAGTATGTGTTTCAAAGACATTTATAAATAGAAAATGCCATTAAAATAAGTGCCAGGGTAAAAGTATTCATGGAATTGTATGGGAGAATAAAAAGGGGGAATTTAGATTAAATCTTCCCTAAGGGATCAGGAAAGACTTCATAGAGATCTTCTTCAAAGCAGATGACTCTTAGGGAAAAAACAAAAACAAAAAAACAGGAAGAAGACTACAACAGAAGATAGGAAGAGAGAAAGGTAAAGAGAGAGATGTAGAGAAGAAAGAAGTAAAGAAGAAAGAAAAGGGGTTTAAAGGAGAAAAGTGAGGAGCACAAAAAGAATCACAAGATTGGCCTGAATTCACTGAATGATTGTGGAACATTCATATTTTGAGCATTGCAAAATTTGGGAATGAATACAATAACTACTGTATTTGTATTGTAATATGCCAATACTTCACATGTATTATCCCATTTTTAATACTCAAAACAGCCCAGTGAGGTAGATATTAATATTCTATTTTTCAAATGAGGACACTGATCTAAGGAAAGGTTGAATAATTGCTGGCCAGTGGCAGGGCAGGGATTTGAATGAATGATACCTTAATCCATATTTTATTTACGAAGCTCTAGAGGAAAAAAATAAAAACAAAAGAAAGAGTTTGAGAATTCATTAAAAACAGAGAAGAAAAATTTTTAAAAAAGGAAAGCAGAGAGATACATTTAAACTAGGGCTTCTGATTAATGCTAGCTGGAAATAATGTATCAATACCAGCATCACAGTTACACCAGACTTGCAGGACTCCTAATCCACATTCTCTCTGATACGTGACAAACCTGATCAAATGTGGAAAGGTTCTGAGGGACAGATTTCTTGGGACTTGTCCCTGCTTCATTCTGAATCTCCTTCCTCTTATCCCGAAGCAAAATTATGGAGGGAATAAGAGTTGACAAGCTGAGAATGGATTCTTTGTTATCTGAGAACTCACCATCCCACAGAGGTGTTAGTTCAATTGTTTATACACTTGTAAGAATATATTTACTAAAGGATAAAGGATGGAGATGAAGTTGTTTCTATTACTAAATGCTTACCATGGTCACTGCACACACAACACACCTCACCTAGTTTTTATAATAATACTACACATGTTGGTGCTAACTTCCTGACTTTACAGACAAGGAAGGTAAAGCTTAGAGAAGTTTCAAAACTTGCTCACGATCACTCAGCTGATAAGTGAGAGAGTAGCTCTAACTACCCAGAAAGAAACACATGGCATCCAGTTGCTAAATACTTCAGAGTTTCCAGGAGCTGAAAGTCCAGCAAGATAATACATGAGTCACGTTGTCAGAGAGCTGTAACTCCAAGTTCAAATTACAATTATTTTGAAATGTTCCCAGTAAGAGAGGTTGGTAGGGTCAAGGAGTTTTGGAATAGATTGAAATAATTGGAGAAGTTTTGTAGGAGTTAGATCTTGACCTCTGGTTTAGAGGAAAAACCAGCAAATATTTTGCCAAATGAAGTAAGAATAGTTATCTCAGGCAACTGCCAGAAAAACCATAAATCATTAAAAAGTCATCCTCACTACCCAAAACAAAAGGTCTTTTGGGGGCAACCATCCATCCAAATTTCTAAGGTTCCTTTCAAACGCATGCATCTATGATTCAGAAATTAAAGTTTCAAATCATAACTGACAACTGCTGTGGCTATTACCCTTTGCCCTTAGGAACTACCACCCAAAGTTCCAGGAGAATTGTTCTTGTTGTTTACTGTGTAGATTCCTGGACCCTGGGTTTCAGAGATTTCACTTTGTTTTTGCAAATTTTATTGAGGTATAATATACACACAGAAAAGTTTATGAATCCTGATTGCTTTTGACATCCAGATTGCCCATCCTAAAGGAAGAGTACAGTTTAAAGAGATATAGAGTACTGTGATTTCTTTATTTTTTTGTTTATCATTACATTCACAACTTGACATTCTGTTTTTACACCCTATTTGTGTTTGCTGGTTTAACGTGAGTCTTCCCTTGAGAAGAGAAATTGTACTTAGAATTCTAAAAGTTTCATATTTTCAAGTCACAGAATTGAGGGAAAGACCCTGGGCTTTGGTGAATTCATCCAGGTGAAAGACAAGCAGCTTCAGATGTGAGAAAGCCTTATTTTGACCATATGCCCCTACCCATTTCATCTTGCATTGATTCCTTCATTTTGAACTTCTAAAGACCAAGTACTAATCACAATATAGGACAACTCTGTAATAAACATATATTTCATACATATTAAATATATTACACATATAATTTATCGAAAGGTATAGTTAGTAGGGCTGCAATCCCTCTTCTGTCTGAAAACTATCTTTTTAAAAAGTTTGGGAACATAAATCAGGTATCACTATTCAATATGAAAATTTTCATACACATAAATGATCAATATCTTTCATATCTCTACCTTCTTTTTCCTCTGGTTCTTATAATATTTATTGATAGTAATTTTTATAGCTCTAACAAAAGAGAGGGTACCTTCATTATGGACACTAAACAGATAACATCCATACCCTCTGTGTTTTAGATGTGTAGGGTTATTTTTTCTCAATCTATTATTTGTAGAAACCAGAGTTGATGCACTAGTATTAATGAACTACATAGGGAGAAATAAAAACTAAAAGCTGAGTAAATATGGTGTTTCTTAGGTTGCAAAGAGGGAGACAGTTTTTTAGAACCCTAAGCTGTTATACATCATAAGAGACACCTAAAAGTGAGTTGAAGTCAAACCACTGTCTTTCATCCATAGATAATTAAAATGGCCCCGCATTTCAAGACATAAGTCAAGGATTTTCAGGAGTACGGTAATCTTTAATGGCTAACCTTCAGGAAATTTTCTTCGCAACCTGGGAAAGGTACTGAAAAGAAGCTTATGGACTAAGAAGAGAATTTAATGGGCTCTTAACCCCTTTCAGTTGAGGTACAAGATGTGGGATTAGGAAATGGAGCAACTATTTAAGTCTCTTCATTCTATTTTTCACTCAGCTCAGAAAGAGTCCAGCTCGCAAAGCACAGTCACTTGAAATTGTATGTGCATCTTCATTCTTTTGAGTACTGAACTTTCACATTTATGAGAGTCTTAGATATCTCTAGAAACTAAAACCTCGATTTCTTACCTGTAAATTATTGCATTATAGCGATATGAAAAAGAGTGATTTTTAATGTTCTAACAGTATAACAGAATATTACATTGAAAAAAATTAACGTTTCTGCTGGGCCTAGAGCAATATAAAATTTAAATGCCAACTTTAAATTGTAAAAGGGTTAATTTCCTCACCTTGACTATGTTTAATTGTTACTAATGGGTGTTATACTAATTAAACATGCCTCCTCAATGATTACATGAAGAAGCTGCAAAGCTTTTAATACTCCTGCTAATCCAGCACTCTCTGGTTGCTTGTTTCTAATTTGTTCATTTTAATGTAGCAGTTATGCGAATTACAGCAAATAAACATGTGAAAAATCTCTCTTCTGAGACTCTGACCTCCAACAAATGTCTTGAATCAGATGGAACAATCTCTGTTCTAGCTCAATTATTCCGTTTCTAGAGTAGATTAAAGGATTAAAAGGTTGATTTACTTAGTTGTGAATAAGCAGATATATCTCGAGCTTTCATACTTCTCATTCTGAATTCTCCAGCACTAAGTATTGTCATCCTGATCAAATCCAAAGAGGATTAAAATCAGATAAATGCATAATGAATTACTATACCAATTTTTAACGAAAGCTCAATAAAGGATCATACTGTGCTAATGCTAGAAAAGAAAGACAGTTTTGCATGTACTGTTCGTTTATGGTAAGCACTAATGACCTCATACATATTCTAGTGCACACGAGAGGGACATACTATATTGTTATCTTTTTACAGGTAATGAAGTTATAACATATAGGCCTTGTATTTTTTGTTGTTTGTTTATGTTGTGTACTTCTCTCTGTCTAACCCTTTTTTCTTTCTGCTTAACCCTTTTTCAGGGCCATATTTCCCACAAAGGATACGAGGACAGATTTCTTTCAATGTTTGCATGGTAGAATATATATAGAATTACTGGATCGCCACCCATTCCAGGTCACCTAGAAGATAATGATCATTGTCTCCACTTAGATTTAATGGTGCACCATCCTGCCCAGTGCCCATAACAAAAAGGCGGGCACACATTTTTTCTCCTGTGGAGTGATGATGCACAGTGGGAAAATTAAAGCTTCCCAGGCAGTAAAACTTCCCTTAGCCCAATAACTGAATCAATATCTATGGGAAACTGATCCAATACTTTTTATTGGTTTTTCTCCCCTTCTGAGTATAAAAACATAGTATGTCCAGTGGAAAATTTTGAAACTTTAAAAAAATAACAGTCACTCATAACTCCATCATTGAAAAGATCCGCTATACGTATTTTAATATAGTTTCTGCTCCCTCTAGCTTCTTCTTATTTTTTAACATTTTTGAGATTATGATACATGTCATTTGGTACCTAGTTACTTTGCTTCCTTTAACATTACAGTGATCACTTTCTGATGTCATGAATAGGATAACGGTAACATAATAATAATTTATGATTTTAGGGCTACCCAACAGCCCGCTATATGTTATGATGTATAAATTTTGGTTAATTCCTCTAGTGTTGTGCACTGAGATTGTTTCCACCTTGTTTTGTGGTTACATATAACATTGCTCTGGATACCACTATACATAATCCTTCCCAGGAAACAATGCATTTTGATACTGTTGAATAGGGAATGTCTTTATACATTTAGTGCGAATCCTGGCCATATGGTAATTTTCAGTAGCTATTCATTTTTTTTCCAGGATCATTTTCCTGGAAGCAGGTGTATATTACAGAATTAAAACTACCATCAGATGTTTAGAAGGTACAGATGTGGTAAGGCTCAGTGCTTAAGTGAGATGCTAGCCACAATCCCAATGATTTTCCTTTTTGAGGCAGCAGTTATTTCAGATGTTACTGTTTGGAATACCTAAATCCCTCTCCTCAATCATAAATTCTTATTTCTGAAAATGCCCCCTGTTGAACTACAGAATATATATTGAGCTCCTGAGAATGTATCTTTGCCTTTTCTTCACCTGTATCTTCTAGTAATATATATTATATTCCATAATGTTTTAAGAAAATCAATTCCTCATCAAGGATGCCAGAGCAATGCTTATTATGTCTCTACAATAATAAATAATTTAATATTAAGTAATAGCTGAAGTAGGCTGAATAGTGGCCCCAAAATATATTCACATCCTATCCTAATCCCAAGAAACTGTGAACGTTACCTAATATGACAAAAGGGACTTTGCAGGTATAAATGAACTAAAGGTCTTGAGGTAGGAAGATTATCATGGATTATCCCATGAACTAGATTATCATGGATTATCCCATGAACTAGATGATCCAGGATGATGCAATCACTACAGTCCTTAAATGAGGGACATAGGAGGGTCAAGTCACAGAGGAAGGCAATGTGATGCCAGAAGCAGAGACTGAGTGATGCTCTTTGAAGATGGGGGAATACAGGTGGCCACTAGGCATTAAAAAAAGTCAGAAGCCCTCAGAACCTCCAAAAGGAACTAGCCCTGCTGACACCTTGGTTTTAGCCTGTGAAACTGATTCTAGGCTTTTGACTTCCAGAATTGTAAGAGAATAAATTTGTCTTATTTTAAGCCACTAAGTTTGTGTTCATTTGTTACAGCGACAGTAGGAAACTAATACAATAGTAATTTATGTTCATGATAGAAAATCTTGTAAAGAAGAAAACAGAAATAAACCATAAGCAAATCATAGTTAACATGTTGGTTTATTTTCTCCTAAATATCTCCATAGCAACATGTAGATCCATTTCCACACACACAAGCACAAAATGCACAGGTGCACATACACATGCAAAATCAAAATCTATTAATCATGTACTGTGCTTTCTTCCTATAATAATTTTCTGATTTTCAAAAATTATTAATTACACTACTTGATATTTCACCTCTTTGTACAGCACAATTCATTTAACCAACTCCTTATTGTAGACCAAATGCTGTTTTTTAAAAAAAATTCCTATATTATATATGTATGTGTATATTTATATAACATGTTGTATATTATTTTTATCCCTACATTACATAAACATTGAAATAAACACCATCATAAATCTTTGTCCACATCTGATTATTTGCTAATGTTAATTCCTAAGAGTAGAGTTACTAGTTCAAAGGCTACATATATTTTTATCATAATTGATAAAAACTTTCCTTCAAAAGTGCTTTTCCAATTTACACACTGTCAAGCAGTGCATTCAACAATCCATATTTACCAATAATTCTAATATTTTCTCATTGAAATATGTCATCTTGAAAGAAAAAACAGTTTATTATTACAGTTATTTTTAAAATTTTATTTCTAGAGAGGTTAACATTACTTTCATCATTATTGGTAGTTTGTACTTTTTAAAGTATGTGAATTTTGAGAGTTGAAGATGAGATGGTGGAGTAGAAGGACTTGAGCTCACCTCCTCTCATGGAAACATCAAAATCACAACTAACTGCTGAACAGTCATCGACAAAAATGACTGGAACCTACCAGAAAAGATATTCTATATCCAAAAACAAAGAAGAAGCCACAACAAGACAATAGGAGGGGTGCATATGTGATATAATCAAATCCCACACCTGCCGGGTGGGCAACCCACAAACAGGAAAATAATTGTATCGCAGAGGTTCTCCCACAGGAGTGAGGAAATAAGCCCCACTCAGACTCCCCAGCGAGGGGGTCTGGCATCGGGAGGAGGAGCCCCAGAGCATCTGGCTTTGAAGGCCAGTGGGACTTGATCAGAGGAGCTGCACAGGACTGGAGGAAACAGAAACTCCACTCTTGGAGGGTGCACACAGGTCATGCACACCAGGACGCAGGGAAAAAACAGAGGAGCCTGGACCAGACCTACCTGCTGGTATTGGAGGGTCTCCTGGGGAGGCAGGGGGCAGCTGTGGCTCACTGTGGGGACAAAGACACTGCTGGCCGAGGTACTAGGAAGTACTCATTGGGGTGAGCTCTCCTGGAGGCAGCCATTTTGACACCAAGAAGTGGCCCCACCCAACAGCCTGTCGGCTCCAGTGTTGGGACGCCTCAGGCCAAACAATAAACAGGGCAGGAACACAGCCTCACCCATCAGCAGACAGCTGCCTAAAGTCTTCCTGAGCCCACACCCATCTGTAAACACACCCCTCGACATAACCCTGGACAACAGAGGGACAAGACCCAGCTCCCCACTAGTGAGCCAGCACCAGTTCTTCCCACCAGGAAGCCTCCACAAGCCTCTAGACTAGCGTCACCCACCAGAGGGCATACACCAGAAACAAGAGGAGCTACAATCCTGCAGCCTGCAGAACGAAGACTGCAAACGTATTAAGTTAGACAAAATGAGATGGCAGAGGACTATGTTCCAGACGAAGGAACAAGATAAAAACCCAGAAGTACAATGAAGTGAAATGGAGATAGGCAATCTACCTGAAAAATAATTCAGAGTAATGATAGTAAAGATGATCAACGATCTCGGAAAAAGAATGGAGGCAAAGACTGAGAAGATACAAGAAATGTTTAACAAAGAGCTAGAAGATTTAAAGAACAAACAGAGTTGAACAATACAAGAACTGAAGTGAAGAGTACACTAGAAGGAATCAACAGCAGAATAACTGAGGCCGAAGAACAGATAATTAAGGTGGAAGGCAGAATGGTGGAAATCATCACTGCCACAGAAACAAATAAAGAGAAAAGAATAAAAAGAAATGAAGACAGTCTAAGAGACTTCTGGGACAACATTAAACACACCAACATTCATATTATAGGGGTTCCAGAAGGAGAAGAGAGAGAGAAAGGGCCTGAGAAAATATTTGAAAAGATAACAGGTGAAAACTTCCCTAACATGAGAAAGAAAACAGTCACCCAAGTTCAGGAAGCACAGAAAATCCCATACAGGATAAACCCAAGGAGAAACATGCAGAGACACATATTAATCAAATTGATGAAAATTAAAGACAAAGAGAAAATATTAAACGCAACAAGGGAAAAGCAACAAATAGCATGCAAGGGAATTCCCATAAGGTTATCAGCTGATTTTTCAGCAGAAATTCTGCAGGCCAGAAGAGAGTGGCACAAAGTGATGAAAAGGGAAAACCTACAACCAAGAATACTCTACCCAGCAAGGCTCTTGTTCAGATTCAACAGAGAAATCAAAAGCTTCACAGACAAGCAAATCTAAGAGAATTCAGCACCACCAAACCAGCTTTACAACAAATGCTAAAGGAACTTCTCTAGGCAGGAAACACAAGAGAAGAAAAAGACCTACAATAATAAACCCAAAACAATTAAGAAAATGGTAATAGGAACACACATATCGATAACTACCTTAAATGTAAATGGATTAAATGCTCCAACCAAAAGACACAGACTGGCTGAATGGATACAAAAACAAGACCCGTATATATGCTGTCTACAAGAGACCCACTTCAGACCCAGGGACACATACAGACTGAAAGAGAGGGGATGGAAAAAGATATTCCATGCAAATGGAAATCAAAAGAAAGCTGGAGTAGCAATTCTCATTATCAGACAAAATAGACTTTAAAACAAAGACTATTACAAGAGACAAAGATGGACACTACATAATGATCAAGGGATCAATCCAAGAAGATATAACAATTGTAAATATTTATGCACCCAACACAGGAGCACTTCGATACATAAGGAAAATATAACAGCCATAAAAGCGGAAAACGACAGTAACACAATCATAGTAGGGGACTTTAACACCCCACTCTCACCAATGGACAGATCATCCAAAATGAAAATAAATAAGGAAACACAAGCTTTAAATGAAACATTAAACAAGATGGACTTAATTGGTATTTATAGGACATTCCACCCAAAAACAACAGAATACACATTTTTCTCAAGTGCTCATGGAACATTCTCCAGGATAGATCATATCTTGGGTCACAAAGCAAGCCTTGATAAATTTAAGAAAATTGAAATTGTGTCAAGTATCTTTTCTGACCACAATGCTATGAGACTAGATATCAATTACAGGAAAAGATCTGTAAGAAATACAAACACATGGAGGCTAAACAACACACTACTTAATAACCAAGAGATCAATGAAGCAATCAAAGAGGAAATCAAAAAATACCTAGAAACAAATGACAATGAAAACACAATGACCGAAAACCTATGGGATGCAGCAAAAGCAGCTATTAACAGAGAAGTTTATAGCAATAAAATCCTACCTTAAGAACAAGAAACATCTCAAACAACCTAACCTTACACCTAAAGCAATTAGAGCAAGAAGAACAAAAAAACCCCAAAGTTAGCAGAAGGAAAGAAATCATAAAGATCAGATCAGAAATAAATGAAAAAGAAACGAAGGAAATGATAGCAAATATCAATAAAGCTAACAGCTGTTTCTTTGAGAAGATAAACAAAATTGATAAACCATTAGTCAGACTTATCAAGAAAAAAAGGGAGAAGACTCAAATCAATAGAACTAGAAATGAAAAAGGAGAAGTAACAACTGACACTGCAGAAATACAAAGGATCATGAGAGATTACTACAAGCAACTATATGCCAATAAAATGGACAACCTGGAAGAAATGGAAAGATTCTTAGAAATGCACAACCTTCTGAGACTGAACCGGGAAGAAATAGAAAATATGAACAGACCAATCACAAGCACTGAAATTGAAACTGTGATTAAAAATCTTCCAACAAACAGAAGCCCAGGACCAGATGCCTTCACAGGTGAATTCTATCAAACTTTTAGAGACGAGCTAACACCCATCCTTCTCAAACTCTTCCAAAATATAGCAGAGGAAGGAACACTCCCCAACTCATTCTACGAGTCCACCATCACCCTGATAGCAAAACCAGACAAAGATGTCACAGAGAAAGAAAACTACAGGCCACTATCACTGATGAACATAGATGCAAAATCCTCAACAAAATACTAGCAAACAGAATCCAACAGCACATTAAAAGGATCATACACTATGATCAAGTAGGGTTTATCCCAGGAATGCAAGGATTCTTCAATATATGCAAATCAATCAATGTGATACACCATATTAACAAATTGAAGGAGAAAAACCATATGATCATCTCAATAGATGCAGAGAAAACTTGCGACAAAATTCAACACCCATTTACGATAAAAGCCCTGCAGAAAGTAGGCATAGAGGGAACTTTCCTCAACATAATAAAGGCCGTATATGACAAACCCACAGCCAACATCGTCCTCAATGATGAAAAACTGAAACCATTTCCACTAAGATCAGGAACAAGAGAAGGTTGCCCACTCTCACCACTATTATTCAACATAGTTTTGGAAGTTTTAGCCACAGCAATTAGAGAAGAAAAAGAAATAAAAGGAATCCAAATTGGAAAAGAAGAAGTAAAGCTGTCACTGTCTGCAGATGACATGACAGTATACATAGAGAATCCTAAAGATGCTACCAGAAAACTACCAGAGCTAATCAATGAATTTGGTAAAGTAACAGGATACAAAATTAATGCACAGAAATCTCTTGCATTCCTATACACTAATGATGAAAAATCTGAAAGTGAAATTATGAAAACACTCCCATTTACCACTGCAACAAAAAGAATAAAATACCTAGGAATAAACCTACCTAAGGAGACAAAAGACCTGTATGCAGAAAACTATAAGACACTGATGAAAGAAATTAAAGATGATACAAATAGATGGAGAGATATACCATGTTCTTGGATTGGAAGAATCAACACTGTGAAAATGACTCTACTACCCAAAGCAATCTACAGATTCAATGCAATCCCTATCAAACTACCACTGGCATTTTTCACAGAACTAGAACAAAAAATTTCACAATTTGTATGGAAACACAAAAGACCCCGAATAGCCAAAGCAATCTTGAGAACGAAAAACGGAGCTGGAGGAATCAGGCTCCCTGACTTCAGACTATACTACAAAGCTACAGTCATCAAGACAGTATGGTACTGGCACAAAAACAGAAATATAGATCAATGGAACAAGATAGATAGCCCAGAGATAAACCCACGCACATATGGTCACCTTATCTTTGATAAAGGAGGCAAGAATATACAGTGGAGAAAAGACAGCCTCTTCAATAAGTGGTGCTGGGAAAACTGGACAGCTACACGTAAAAGAATGAAATTAGAACATTCCCTAACACCATACACAAAAATAAACTCAAAATGGATTAAAGACCTAAATGTAAGGCCAGACACCATCAAACTCTTAGAGTAAAACATAGGCAGAACACTCTATGACATAAATCACAGCCAGATCCTTTTTGACCCACCTCCTAGAGAAATGGAAATAAAAACAAAAGTAAACAAATGGGACCTAATGAAACTTCAAAGCTTTTGCACAGCAAAGGAAACCATAAACAAGGTGAAAAGACAACCCTCAGAATGGGAGAAAATATTTGCAAATGAAGCAACTGACAAAGGAGTAATCTCCAAAACATACAAGCAGCTCATGCAGCTCAATATCAAAAAAACCAACAACCCAGTCCAAAATATGGGCAGAAGACCTAAATAGACATTTCTCCAAAGAAGATATACAGATTGCCAACAAACACATGAAAGGATGCTCAACATCATTAATCATTAGAGAAATGCAAATCAAAACTACAATGAGATATGATCTCACACCGGTCAGAATGGCCATCATCAAAAAATCTACAAACACTAAATGCTGGAGAGGGTGTGGAGAAAAGGGAACCCCCTTGCACTCTTGGTGGGAATGTAAATTGATACAGCCACTATGGGGAACAGTATGGAGGTTCCTTAAAAAAGTAAAAATAGAACTACCATCCGACCCAGCAATCCCACTACTGGGCATATACCCTGAGAAAACCATAATTCAAAAGGAGTCATGTACCACAATGTTCATTGCAGCTCTATTTACAATAGCCAGGATATGGAAGCAACCTAAGTGTCCATCAACAGATGAATGTATAAAGAAGATGTGGCACATACATACAATGGACTACTACTCAGCCATAAAAAGAAACGAAACTGAGTTATTTGTAGTGAGGTGGATGGACCTAGAGTCTGTCATACAGAGTGAAGTAAGTCAGAAAGAGAAAAACAAATACCATATGCTAACACATATATATGGAATCTAAAAAAAAAAAAAAAGGTCAGAAGAACCTAGGGGCAAGACGGGAATAAAGATGCAGACCTACTAGAGAATGGACTTGAGGATACGGGGAGGGGGAAGGGTAAGCTGAGACAAAGTGAGAGGGTGGCATGGACATATATACACTACCAAATGTAAAATAGATAGCTAGTGGGAAGCAGCCGCATAGCACAGGGAGATCAGCTCGGTGCTCTGTGACCACCTAGAGGGGTGGGATAGGGAGGGCGGGAGGGAGGGAGACGCAAGAGGGAAGAAATATGGGGACATATGTATATGTATAACTGATTCACTTTGTTATACAGCAGAAACTAACACACCATTGTAAAGCAATTATACTCCAATAAAGACGTTAAAATAAAAAAGACCCAAGGAGACACTAGGACAAAAAAGAGAAAAGAAATACTTTTTGTTCCTCATTTGAATAAAACTAAAAGGAAAGTATTGGCTTCTTCTTCTCATGGCATGTATTTTCACTACTCAATTACGTTCTATGACAATGATCCAGACTCAGCCACATTTTGGGGACTGGCCTTCTGATCGAAAATTCACAAAGTAGTCCCCAAGGAGGTTAGCTGTTATAAGCTTTATGGGTAAGAACTGAGATTGTCTCTGGTTGTAAACTCTATGGCCACATCATCGATTTAGTGGCTCTCTTCTCAAATTCTGTACTAGCTGAATTATGGGGGCTGAAGTTGTTCTGCCTCTGCCAGACCATATACCTCTAACCTTTCTGAACATGAAGATGCCTAGCTCCCACATTACAATCTCTAGAGACTGTGTTTTTTCCTAAGTGTGTACCTAATTCTTATAGGAGCTCAAAAGATAAGAAAAAAATACATGAGCAGAAGGAGAGTAATTCATAGCTATTGCCACAATTCAAAACAGAGAAAATCTGAAGGTTGTAGATTTACTATGTTCTTTTATGACTTTCTGCTATCGGGCTATTTGTCTCATAAAAAAATAGCTCCCAGATGTCTAAACTGAATGTCACTAAGGCACACTATCTCAAGGTACTATAGCACTGAAGAGCTATGGAATTTTTGAAGAGATAGGCTTTCAACAAAGGAACTGCACTGGGGGAGGCAGCAAGCTATAAAGCCCTGTTTTCCCTTTTGCAAAGGTCATTACGTGAACTCTTCCTCCTTTATGTTAGGAAGAGGCAATCAAAAGGAAGATTCCCAGACACTAACACTACCATCCTACTGCCATCATTAGCTCCCCCAGTCAGTCTGGGGGTCGCGATGATCCACAAGCCAATATATGTTATACATAAACAGTAATGCAACAGCCGTATCAAATTTTTTTGTCAGGCAATTAAACTTTATGCCAAGCTAATTCAATTTCGCTACTGTTTTATTAAGTCCTATGGAAAAAAAATATGTTCTCTCTGGTAAATCACAAGTTTCACAACACATTTCTTAATACAAGCTCCTTGTGCTATTTTGATATATTAAATATCCACCAACAAATTTCTGGGCTCATAAATCTACAGTGATAAAATTAATCCTATTGCTGAAGACAAATAAATATTTTATTGCAGTTTTATGAGCTTCTGTTCCCTCTTCACTTTCAAGTAGATGTTGTTTAGTGGTATGAAGACATTTTGCTCCTGTAAAAATGTATTAGAAATAATATAGTAGTAATAGAATTCATATCTACAGAACTGTTGTGATCCCTAAGATTGAAAACTCGAGCACACGTCTCCACCCCCAAAATTATAAAGACTATTTTGTCATCAGAAAATACCCAGTCACTATACTCAACTCAATTTATATGCTGAGGTCTTTTGCATTTCAATTGTGGGCACTAATTCTATTTGTGACACTACTTTTGTCTGTGTGTGCTAGCAAAATATTTGAGTTGCAGGAGGGAAGAAAGAGCAACAAACCAAATTCCTAAATGTAGTTCTTTTATTTCACCAGAGGGCACAAACCTTGGAGGTTACCAAGAATTGCAAGGATTGGGAGATGGGAAAGCTCAGGTATAAAGTGGCTGCCTGATGTCTGTAGAAAGTTTAATTTAGTTCACCTAAACCAGAAAATCTTTTGCAAAAGAATAGAAATTTAGTACGTAAAGATCAAGTAGTGTATTCCCTCCCATATATAAGAAAAGGGAACTGACATTTAGAGATGAGATATTACCTACCTTGAAAACATCTTATGCTGGAAAATGAAGCCATTCATAACTAAAACCAGACCTGAATTGTCTGACTGCCAATCCCTTAAATTCAGTACCATTCCTATCATAATGCATTAATTGCTAAACAGTATACAAAAAAAAAAAAATTTTGCTAACTTGGATCAGGCTAAAGTCCACAGGAGTGTTATCCAGTGAGTACTCCAACCTAATCTGTTCATTATACACCCTGGCCTTTGGTCATTTCTACAATATACTCTGCTCAGGGTGTTGCTTACTGCTTTCCGGGTCCACACTCTTTCACTCCAGACATATTCTCTTCTTGAACTAATTCTCATCCCCCCACCAGGCTCAAATTCTGTGGGCAGGAAGGCAGACTTAGAGATGGGACTATTCACAAGCACTTTTATCTCTGGCAGGAGGTAATGGGCATATGCCACCTTCACTTACATTCTGGCAAATTACAAACAACACCAAAATAATTTGCAAAGAGCCCAACAAGCTGATGAGAGATGTGAGTGTAATAATGAATAGGGGAGAAAGATGAATAGGGTAGGGAACTTCCACTCCCAGCCAGTACAAAATAACAGGGACCCAATGAACCCTTCCTACTTGAAACACAAACAAAGAAAAGAAAAATATACGAAACAAAGGTTTTTGAGACACTGGGTATCAGGCAAGGAAGGAAAGTGATCCTTCATGATGGGACACAAGCAAGATGCCCCAGCTCACTGATTTGAGAAAAAGTTGAGGTTGTAATGCAGGCACGGAGAACCCAGGCAGAGCCCAGGATACTCTCTGAGTTGAGAAGGTGGAGTTCAGAGTCTGGGGAGAAGATGATCAGAGTTCCCAGGAAAAAGTATTGGAGAGGATAAAGTCCCACAGAAAGAGAACTCCTTAATAGCAACCCTTAATAAGAACCCTAGTTTTAAACAACCAGACACATTGTCACCCCACTAAACACTGTACTTCCAAGCCTATTTTTCAATTAGGTATGGCTATACAGCTATTTTGGCTAATGAGATGTAAGAAAATACTGTATTAGGAACTTGACAGAATAGGGATACCTTTTACCTACAGACAGAAAGCAAGCACCATAGCTCAAATTTGAGCAGTCTTATTGGACAATAAAGCAAAGCCACAGACACCTGGACCTTTGTGTCTTTTGCCCACATGGATAATCCATAGCCCTGTTTGGGTCTCAGTCATTGGTCCAGACAGATTACCAAGGTCATATAACTTAATTTCATATACATGGTTCACTCATGTCCGATAGCTCTCTTCCTTTCTACACACCCTTGATTTACACTCTTGGACACACGGAGATTATTCTGTTCCTCCTACAACATAATGTTAGGCTATGGGAAATTCGGTGGAGCGGTAGAAGGCCTAGACAAAAACAGAGCTTTTTTATACTTGGAACTTGCTGTCTCTGTAGGATCCTGTTTGGCGATTTTCTGCCTCTCCATTCTACCTCTCCAGGAATCAGCCCATGAAGATAGCACAGGGATTCTCTCTGCGGGACCCACTACTGTTGAATTATTCTCTATCTGTCCTCTTTCTTAGAGCGGGCAGCAAGAAAATTTTGGTCTTACTCCAGTATTCTCCAAAATAATTTGTATATGCCTCAAACCCTTCCTGTCATTAAGGATCCAGGTTTTTGAAAATCAGGTCAGGAAGAGACAACCCCTCAACCCCAGTATCTGTTAAATCCCTTCCTTGACTCACTGACCAGTGAAAGGGCTGGATGACTAAGTTAAAAAAAAAAAAGTTGGACATTTCAGGGGAGACTAATCAGTGAAAATATTACCCTACACACCAGATTTAATGATCCCCAAGCTTTCCTCCTGGTTTTCAAGCTGATGGGTGTTCTGATCTGGGGAAAGAATGATTAACAATTTTGGCAGCTTTCTCATTTTGTTTTATCATTTTTTAGAAAATATTCCCTTTTGTTTCCTAATAAACAAAAATTATTTATAATGAATTCTTAGCTTCTTTTACAGGGAAAAGTTGCTCCCGTTGCTCAGGTGGTGCTGACTTTCAGACATACTAAAAACTGCGGCATGAAACGATCAAGTAGAGCTCACGTAAAAAAGCAGAGAATGACAACGTTCAAATGAAGTCTATACAAACGGGGCAAAACCACAACATTCTAGAAATGTAAAAAAGAAGAACATGGCATGTCAGAGACATTTAGGGAGCTCTGGACTCTTCATACAGGAATGGAAACTCTGAAAAGAGCTAAGAAAAAACAGGTTTTAGGAATAACTATTTTTAAAAGAAACCATATGAAAGTTAAGTAGCTCATTTCTTTATTCTTCCTCCTCTTCTGAATTATATTTGGTTTTCACAGAAGAAAGGAACCAACTGAGCTTTTACTAGCAGCCAACGTCTCTCCACCCTACCATCATCCCACAGTCCCCCTCCTCCAAATAAAAACACCTTGTGATTTGCTGAGTAATTCTAAAGTAATAGCGGGATAATATTTTGAAATGTTAATTGACATTTCTGGTCCAAGTTTCCTTGTGCTCATTGCCCTCTCTACTCCCAACAGTTGGGCAGTAGTGATAGCTTTCCATTTCCCTTGCCCTTAAGGGTAGGCAGGAATAAACAGCCACATTGTTTGTTTTGGTTACTGAAAAGACAATTTATTGAAAGTAAAAACACGAGTGATTTGTAACACTTGTGAATTTTGAGAGAGAAAGTCATTGTTTAATGATTTAAAATTTAAGACCCAGAGCTTGTGGATTTAACACATAGCTTTTATTTTAAAACAAAACAAAAACATAGTATGGAGGATACAGGTTGATGACGTAAAAGTTGTTTCCCTACCATAGAGCCAAAAGATAGATAGAAACATTTCCAATACTCTAGCAATGGGCTTGGAAAGGACTGGAAAATAGGGCTAGAAATAAAGAGTCTCTATTCTCTATGCCCACATTTATTACCTGCCAACACTGTGGTTGAAACCTCAATTAAGGACGGAAATAAGGAAGCAGAAAAGGCTTTTATGTCTCAGTTTCCAACTGGAACTCTTAGAAGAGATATCCTCCCAACATGAGGTGATCACAATAGATTATAAATGATGAGGTATGTTCTGTTATAATACAAATTTTTGAGAAGTAATCAGAGATGGAAAAAGTATTTAGATATAAGTATGTTATAAACAGTGAAACATCACAAAAAAATGCCAAGTCAGAAGCACTTCTAGAATAGTGATGTGAGGAGCTCTGTGGATCCTCTTCCCAATAAAAAAATAGTAACTAGTGAAAGTATAAAAAGCAATATAAAAATCTTTGGAAGTTGTCCTAAGGTCATATAGCAAATGGAGAAACATTTATTCAAGAAAATCTACTAAATCTTGGTAAGAACAGAGTCAGTGACTTTTGAACCATGACTTGCCCCCTTCCCTTCCCAGGCAAAGTGATGGAAGATCTATCCTAGGCACGTGAAATTAGGAAGATAGGGTACTCCTTCACTGCAGCTCCAAGCCTAGGGTTATGGTATCTCCCTAGGAGGGGCAGGCCACCTATTTCTCATCCCTTCCTCTCCTGACTCCATGTCGCAAAAGCTCAATTTCAGGAAAACATGGCAGAGAAGTTGGAGGTCCTCTTTCTCTACCTAGGCCTTGTCATAGGAAAGAAATTCTAAATTAGGTATGATAGTCTGAGAATACTGGGCCCTAATTATCCTTGTCCCAGTTCATGTGTATTAGCTAAGGTTCCATGATAGGAGAAGAAAGCCAAGAAGACCAGAGAGTGTCTTTGCCTAGAACTCTGCTCGTAGAACATGGGTGCCTCTGCAAGAGAAATAGGCTGCTATCCTCACCCCCAACTCTGAAGCCGTAATACTTATATTCTGCCCAGGAGGAAGAGAAGGGCTAAAATGACAAAGAGCTCCATACTTCTCCCTAAGAGGACTCATCTTATATGGAACAGAGTGTGGAGAACTTCAAGCCTAAGGGCACTGTACTCAACAGTGGTGATTTGGGTAGTGAGTAATTAGTAGGGGGCTTATAGCTCTGTAACAGCACTAAGATAAAAGGCAGAACAGCTAGAAGGTTAGCAGAAATAACCAAGGAAAGAAGCAGCAAAGAAGAGCCCTCCTAGGGGTGGAGGAAACCTTAAGGTTTGGCCTCAAAGATGACTCCTAAAAATGGGAATCCGATTGTTTCTGTTCAAACAGAATCAGGTCAGACTTCAGAGTAATTCATCTACCAGGGAGTTGTCAAAAACAATACAGCAACCAGCTAGAAATTAGCGTAGGCTAACTGCTGCATCTGATGCCAGTACAGATGGTATTTGGTCTGCAAAGCTAAAGCAGTAGCTCAAGAAGGAGTTCATGAAAAGAGACAGTCAAAGAGAACTCGGATATCCATTGTCAACACAGTGAGGTAGGAGGAGTCAGGGTGACTGCACATACCCAAGCCTGCACTCTCTGAGGAGCAACATTAGAGGTTGCACATTTGGGGAAAAACAGTCTTCACTCAACTAGTGCAGACAAGTAACTAAAAAACAAAACAAAACAAAAAAACCCTAGTAGACTAGCAAAAAATGACAGTTTTTTGGGATGGGATGTTAGTATCCGAGTTGCTACAGTATATTATCAAAATATCCAGTTTGGAACAACAACAAAATAAATACAAATTATGAGACAACCAAATAAACAAGATTATGTATTTTCAGGATTTAAAAGAACAGGCAACAGAAACTTCATTTAAGTGAGTCCGAATGTTGTACTTAGAGGACAGAAACTTTAAAGTAGTTATTACAAATATGTTCAAAGAACTAAAGGAAGCCACACTTAAAGAATTAGAGGAGGGTATGATGATAATGTCTCACCTACTGGAAAATATCAATGAAAAACAGAAATTATAAAATGAACCAAAAGGAAGTTCTGGAGTTCAAAAAGTCCAATAACCAAATACAACATTTGCTAGAGGGGGTCAATAGGAGATGGAAGTTGGGAGAACAAATCAGTAAACATGAAGACAGATTGACAGACATCATACAGTCTGAGAGCAGAAGAAAACAGGAATGAGAAACAATGAAAAGAGCCTGGGAGAAATGCAGGACACTATTGAGCATACTAACATACAGTTGATTCTCAGTATTCGTGGATTCTGTATTTGTAAATCTGACTACTTGCAAAGTGTATTGGTAACCACCCAAATGGATACTCAGGGCATTTTCACAGTCATTTACAGACTTAGGTAAAGCAATGAAAAATTTGAGTCACCCAACACACAGGCTCTTAGCTGAGGTCAAACCAGGCAACACACTGCCTTGTTGTATCATCTCTCATGCTGTAAACAAGTCTCTTTTTGACATATATTTATGGCCAAGTTTTTCACATTTTTGTGCTTTTTGTTGGTGGTTTTGCTGTTTTAAGTGGCCTTCAACTGTAGTGCTGAAGTGCTGTCTAGTATTCCTAAGCACAAGAAGGCTGTGATGTGCCTTACAGAGAAAATGTGTGTTAGACAAGCTTCATTTAGGCATGACTTACAGTGTTGTTTACCATGAGTTCAATGTTAATGAGTTCAGTGTTAATGAATCAACAATACTTTACATTCAGGAAAAGGGAGAGGAAATTTGTTCCGTATGTGACACTGCTTCAGAAAGTGCTAAAGTAATAACCATAGTACATGATGAAGCTTCAGAAAGGTAGAATTTTGTGGATAAATGTTTTGGATAAATTTGTGGATTTGTGAGTTGATGAACAAAAAAAAGTATAGTGTACAGATTGCTGTGAGGCTGAATTCCAAAGAAATTTATGGTCAAACAGTAAACGGAAACATGACCGATTCCTTACAAAGTCTTCTAAAAAATAGAAGAGGATAGAACACTTCTCAACTCATTCTATTATTTCAATTTATCCTGATGCCAAAACCAGACAAATACAAGAAATACCCATATGTAATTTTGGAGATCATTTGGGTGTGGGATTTGATCTATTCTCAAGAGTCTGAGGACTCTGTCGCTGGCTTAGAAGTGAACCATAGTTCTGCTAATAATTCAAATTAATATGTGTCTGTGTTGCAGTGCTCAACTGTGTAACCTCCAGAGTCTTAAATGTTGTTTCATGGCTGCGGCTCCATCAAACAATACAACAAATCATCTTCCCAAAAACTAGAAGAAAATCCTAGACTTAAAAAAGTTGAAATGATTATTATCAGAAACTTTATACGCAACCATAACATCAAACTGTGATACAGCCGTGGATTTGTCATGTGATCAGATGGTGATAGTCTCTTCTTCAGCCAAAGCTGATAAATCAGGAAAAGGAAGGATTGAAACCTGATATCAAAATAATTTTCTGTTCCCTGTGTTAAACAATACTGGGACTGGCATACTTCCTCTGACTACGTTAAACAATACTGAGAATAAGCAAAGTAAAATTAGGTTCTTGCTCCAGGGAATACTTGCTCCTGGAAGAGAAGACTGAGCAAGCAAGAACAGCTTACTTACTGAGACTAAGCTTACTCATCATACCTTACTTCAAGACCCTTGCTTCTCTGTACATACCAGTCCAAAGCAATTATGTCATAAACTCTGCCTGGTTCCAACCCAGCTCCCCTCCTTGCAAGACCCACCTTAAAATTACTCTTTAAAATTCTAAAATCATACAAATATTCCCCACCTCCCCAATTTTCCCCTTCTGAGGTGTTAGTTACCAAGACTGTGACAGCTGTATTTTCCCTTATTGCGGTAGGTCAAATAAATTTAGCTGTGCTGAATTTAGGATTTTCTGTTGGTCTTTTAGTCTTTTGTGACAGCTGTCACACCCCTTAGATTTTTACATCCTATTGGACAATGAGTCTTTAAAGATAGGCTCTTATACTTCATTCTCTGTGTATATGTCAGAAAGTACCCCCCAAAAATACTGATTGCATTTACCAGGCAGTCAGAGAAACCTACTGAACTGAAACATTGCCTTATATTTTTACCAATAGCTATAGTGGAAGAATAAAAGTATTATATTCTCATGCTTTAGAGACTAAAAACAGTAATATTTTGTTTCATTGCTTTCTAACTAATGTGGAAATTATCTAAAATGGAAAAACGAAACTCAGATGATCATATCAGCCTAGAGAAGTAATAAAATTTGCTGGGTTTTAGAAAGATGCATTTTAAAGAGAAAAAACAGAGGAATACGTAGAAAGACTTTGAACTAAATCATTCATAATACAATAAGCAATCTATTCCTAAGAGGTGCTTTAAGATATCTGACAGTATGGGAATGTATTTATTTATTCAATAAATATGTTTTAGTAACTACTACAGGCTGAGTAAAGTTTTTGGAATTGGTGCACGGTGGTTAATAAAGCAAATGTTCTCTAACTACATGGGACTTGTATTCTAGTTGTGAGAAGGCAATTTTTCAAAAGGAGATACACACATAAATATAGAATTACAATTTGCAGTAAGTACTATGAAGTGTAGTGAAAGAGACTAAAAACAGACACAGTGGGCACAAGGAGATTAGGTAGGCTTTGCAGAAGACCAGGCATAAGATTAAATTGGAATGTAGATATTTTTCCCTACCTTGACTGGAAGAATTAGGCTAAATCTCCCAGCAAATTGGAAATGTACAACTTTCCCAAGATAGAGGAAGAAAATGAAAACAAAAGTGAATTTTCAGTTGTCTTACATAATGGAAATAATAGATAACGGGAACGAGATATGTTTCATCAATCTTGAATAAAACGATACACTAGACTTGGGGAGGAAGGATTGAGACCATGTAAAACTCAGCACTAGAAATTCTATTTCCATATAGCGTTTCCAAAAGCTTTAGACAAAGTTATTCTGAAAGAAATTGTAATTGGGGCCTACTGTGAAACCCGAAAAGAAATCAAAGTTACTGGTACGGCATTCTAACTTCCTGACTTTACACATTTTCAGTAAATACATTTCACATTGCTTACCTAGAATGTACAGGACATAACCTGTTCTGTGTTAGTGAATTTAGATATCTGAACTCCAAAAGAATATACAAATAGGATAAAAATCATTTTAGCATGAAACACACACACATTTACCCAATCATAATTTCATACTTAATAAAGAGTTCAAATTGTTTCTAAATAAGTCTTATATGCATACTAAATGGCAGGCGCTTCATAAGATTTTCAGTAAATCCCACAATTCGATAATTCTATTTACAGAAGAGAAAACTATAGCTCAGAGAAACTAAATAAATTACTAAAGGTCCACAGCTAAGTAACTGTGTAAATGGGTTTTTAAGTCAGGTTTGTTTGGATGCACACTTTCTTTTCTTGGCCACATGTTCTCCCGGAGTGACCCTGAAGTTAATATTTCTCAACAATTTTAAGGTATGTCCCAATGACTTATTAAAAGTAGGAGACACTAAGATCCAACCTATTACACCTTTAGGCAGATGAACAGCCTACCAAAACATATGAGTGTTCACTAGCACATCAGCAAAAATAAAAAAGTTTGAGAACACATTGTTTTGATCTGTAAATCTGGGGCAAAGAGGCAGTTTTATACATTGTGGATAGACGTGTGAATACATGAACTCTCTAAGGAGGTAAAGTTGGCAGAATCTATCAACATTACAAATATACAAACACTTTGACCCAATAATTCTAAATTTGAGTTTGACATGCCCCTGTCGTTCTGCGAAAGAAGCCCTCGATGATGCTCTCTACCCAGCTCTCACGTGCCTGCTCAGTGTTTTCACCAGCTTCTCAGTCACTGACTCATTTCTCTTCTGAATACACTGATTACCTGGAACCATACTCCTAATAGTCTCCACCTTGATTATTACTTGGAATCCCTGGCTACCCTCCCCAGTTCACTTGATGAGTCTCCCTTATATAGAAACATTTGCCTGAATGAAGTCTGAATTCATCATGATCCTTCTACAGTCAGCATTAGCAGTTGGTTACTACTGCCCCTCAGTACCCAAATTTATAATCCTCCCTCCATCTCTGTTCTTTGTGCCCAATGCTGTTGGGAGGTCATAGCATACTCTCCAATTCAGCCTGCCCTATATATAATACCTTTAAAAATTAATTATATTGCACCTCATCATGCATAGCACAAAACCACCTAGGCCAAGGAAAGGAAATTTTTGAAATACTTTCTATAAGCTAAGTCCTCTGCTAGCAACTTCTGCATATTCTACCTGATTCAATCTTCATTGCAGAGCTGGAGTATAGATATTATTTTCTTCATTTTCTCTTGAGTAAACCGAGACCTAGTGAAAATACCTTTCTTAAGGTCATGTGTTTAAGATTGAGCTGTGATTATAGCCAGCTCTCTTGACTTTCAATCTAGTACCATTTTTAATTAAACTTCATGGCCTCTAAACCACCTCCCTTTTAATCAGAAAGGGATATTCAATCAGAAGTCGATTTCCATTTCAGCAGCTTCAGTGAATATAGAAGAATTAATGTTTTTTCCAGAAGGCAATTTTGTGATTCCTCAGGTACTGTATAAATTCATTGTCAAATGGCTTTAACATCTTTTAAATATTCCTTCATATTTTGCTACACTGGCCCTTTTTGTTTCTTTCTCTTTGTTATCTACCATACAAAATCTAGATCAGTCATAAAATGATACTTTCTTCATTTATGGAAACTCCTAGATTATTCTTCTTTGTAAATCAGTTATATACTATGTCTTTTCTAGGTCTGAAACATAGCCAGTCTCTGTATTTTGGCAGCAGGTGACTTATGAAGCCTTACAAATGGAATGTGCCATCTGTTTGAAATCTAAGGATTTCAAGCTACGTTTGTCATAAAACATATTTAATCTGGATTGATAATTACATATTTATATGATCAATTTTAACCTTCATGAGTTTAGAGGCTATCTCTGAATATGACTTTGATCTTCATCTTGTTTTTTTTTAATTTAGACTGCTCCTGGCTCTTAATACAATTCCAATTGGTATATGTACCTGATTTGAGGCACTTTGATTTAAAATGCCCCATTTCTAATTTAAATGTTCTCATTAGTGTAATAGTTACTTTTCACATCCTCAGGAGAATTCATGAAACTTCTTCCTTTGTTCCTTTTATTCTTCAGTCTTTCATTCAATAGAAATGCATTAATGCCTGCAATGTAGCAGGGACCAGCAGTCACCTGGTTATAACGTTGAACAAAAGAGGCACAGTCCCTGGCATTACTGATTTATGTTCTAGTCGGAGGGAAGACAGCATGGAAGAAAATTCAAGAAGGTGGAAGAGTTTAAGCAATGGCCCTGAGGTAGGGAAAAAAAAAAAATGGGTGTTTTTAATGAACCAAATGATCAGTAATGTAACTGGATTACAACAAAATTAGGCATATTGCACAGGGTGAGTCTGCTTAATGGTCTGCTAGAACTTCATAGGGAATTTGATTTTATACTAACTATGGTGGGAGTAACAGACTAATTTTATAAGAATATCATTCTCATTACAAAATGGAGAATAGTTTGAGAGTCATAGGGTAGATGGGAAGAGACCTGGGAGATTGTAACAGAGTCAGGCAAAAGATAATGATAGCCTGGTCTAAGTAGAGGACAGATTAAAGATGTAACTTGAAAATAAGATTAGCATACATTGAGGAGGATTTGACATAGAAATTGAGAACAATAGAGATTTAAGGATGATCCAGATATAATGACCACATCAGTATCAGACAGGATAAAGCCAGGTGATGCTGCATTAATAAATAACCACTGAAACCACACTGCCCAGAACTACCATATTTATTTCTTGCTCATGCTACATGTCTATTCATGGGTTGACAGGGGGACTCTGCTCACCGTAATCACACAGAGATTTGATCACACAGATATATAAACTATATTTATAATGTTTCATGTAAAATAAAATGGTATGCAATTGTATATATGAAATGTCTATTACATGTCTTATACAAATAATATTTAGTATTTATTATATGCCAGACACAGTGTTTGGTGATTTAGCTTCATTTTACTTATTCCTTTTGATGACGAGTTGGTTTTAGTATTTTTATTCCCATTTTAGATATGACAATACTAAGCTTAACCTACTCCTTGCATTTTTAGGGGATATATGTTTTGGCAAATTTCCTGGACTCTATTCCAATGCTGTATTTTCCATATTGAATAAACAGTGACAGGACATGCTATGAGAAGTCAGAGGATAAATGCCCCAACACTACCTGGATCATCAATTTTACTTGAAGTACGTTTTGTAAAAAAAAAAAAAAAAAAAAAATCATGATATTTTATATTATAATAAAAATTATAAAAAATGAATTTTTTCAAAAGAAAATAAACTTTGAAGAAATTTAAAGTTGACTGCTTATTACGTCAGTTGCTCATATTTTTGCTGTAAGGTGTGTGTATCAGGTAGGAATTTACTTCAGCTGCATTAAAGGGAAAAGTGAAATATCAGTGATTTATATAAGGCAGGGGTTTTATTTATCAGGTAATGAGAAGTCTAATTAGGTAGTCCAGTGTCGGCCTGAGGCTCTGTGACAGCACCAGGAGTCCTACTCCTTCTATCACTGAGCTCAGCCATCCCATCATGTCCTTGTAAACTCATAGTCACATGATGGTTCTTACTCTGCATCATGGTTGAATCTATGTTCCAGAAACAAAGGATACTGGAAAAGACGAAAGGCTAAAGGACAAGCCAGCCAAGTCTGTCCCATTTTAAATGATTTCTTGGAAGCACCAACAAAAACTGACAAATTCATTGGTCAGAATTGTTTCACACAGGAAACTTTAGCTGCAAGGAAAGTTAGAAAAAGTAGTCTTTTAGCTGGGCAATTGACACACCCAGTAAAACTGGGATTGTGCTAGTAAGGAAGTAAATGAGAAATAGATATTGGGTGGGTAGCAGTTAGCCACCCAAATAATCTGAATGTAAGTGATAGCCAGATGTCTCCACTATGCCTTGGAGACGTATCCATTGGTCATCATAGAGCGGCCACCCTAAGAACTGGGCCTCTTGGAAATGAGTTGAGTTTTAATTTAAAGGTTTGAAAAGGACTGATTTACAATACATGCTATCTGGTGGCCCTTCCCTTGCAGAATCTATTGACAGCTGCTTGATCTTGCAAGCAGATCATTGATTTAACCTTCCATAACTTGAGTTGAGGCTATGTATGCCTGAAATCACTACAGATATCCAAGCTAAGAGTTCTCCATTTTCTGCTGACCCTATGAGTGTTCTCTGTCTGCCTCTTGTTGGAGCATTTACAGTGAAAGTTGTTCACTTAGTTTCTAAGTGAATTTAACTGTTGAGTGGCTTTACCTGGGCCATGAAAATATCTAATGCAATTTAGTTAAGAGAACTCTACCGTGGGCAAAAGGCATCAGAAGAAACCCAAACTGGTTCAATTATGGTGCTCTGAGGTAAAAGCAGCACTGCCTTGGGTATGACTATTTTTTCCCCTCAGAAAAGTAAAATTTCTGAACCAAGACTGATGGGACTCTCCGGTCCTCAGGTGCTTTTTAATATTCTTATTATTTAATCACGTTGTGGTCATGGGTGAACCAGGCCCTGCTGATGACAGGGAAGAGAGCACCTTTTTTCAGAAATCTCTCACACCGACTTCAAGAGACAAGGAATGCTTCTCAGTATACGAAGCCCAAGATTTGGATGCTCAACACCAAATTCTGGGATGTGCTTGGGCCTGGCTATTTTAGGGGAAAACAAACCTCACTTTTCATAGTGACAGCTGGATTCAGTTATTTCCTAGACCAAACCCCTACTATAATCTAGTGTTTTCCATTTACCCAAATCCCACCAGAAAACACAGAATTTGAAGGGCACAGGAAACAAAAGTAGTTAGATAAAAACCATTATGAAGCTGAAAACGCCATAATTAACAACGTGATACTTCATCTCTCACGGAAACACAGATAATTAAAATGGACCAACCACTAACAACTCAAAGGAACAAACAAGGCAAAGATAGCCTTGCAATGCCCCCTAGCAAACTCTGCAAAATTCCTCTCTGTAACACTGCTTCTTTGTTACTGCAAATCTAGCTCAAGCTATTTTGAAGCCATAGTCCAGACAATTCTTGTTCCCAATCACTATTGAAATAATTTGACAAACTATTGAAAAATATGCTGATGTCCATTTAATATTAGACAAGCAAACCAGAACAATGTTCTTTGATTGCGATCTGCGACCATACACTCATGTGACTGATTTCTTTCTTACTTCAATCTCTCCTTTCCTTTTTTTCTTCTTTTCCTTCTTTTTAAAACATTGTGCTGAGACTGTGATCTTGAACCTAAAGCATACTAAAAGGAAAAATAAAGCTGATAAGATTTCAAAGCTGTTTTCCCTCTCTTCTGGAAATTCACATGTTAATTTAGCTTATTCAATTCTGCTAAGCAGACTACTTTTATATAGGACTAGCTGAATTTTACAGTCTATTTATCTTACACCTTTTAATTAAATGGCCTCGACCTGGTGCCCGGTCCCTATTCCACTGTCTTATATAATATATCTGTTCACATTTTCCCTCTAATTAAGAGTAAGAAGCGGTTTCAGGGAGCGAGGTAGAAATATGTGAAAATCACAACAAGGCACAGCAATTTCATTTTTCAACCTGGATGGGTCCTGGGCTTTTCATTCAGGTCAGCTGAGCTTCTAAATGCTGTGAGTGATTACTAATTCCACTTGGTTTACCCAGTGAAGCTGAAGGTGATGAAGGAGGGACAGATTTGGGGACAACCAAAAGATGGATAGAAGCATAAAGCAATAGTGTTCAATTTCAAGAAAGTCAACAGAAATGTTCAAAATTAGCTAATTCTTCCGGGTGTTATGGAAAATCGCAGACTGGAAATAATAGGTAGATGACATTTGATTAAATATTTAATTAAGCTAAATACACACAAGCCTCTTAATTCTGAATGTGTTCTGTACAGTAGTATTCCACCAAAGAGAAGTAGGGAAACGTTTTTAAACAATTCTTTTTTCTGATTATATTTAGTTGCTGACTTGATCAGGCCAAGCATATCATCCCACATTCAAGTCACACTGCATAGCGTTATTCCGCTTATTAGACCCAGTTTTACAGATGGAATAATGCTCAGGATTCAAATTTCCCCTGCTTATTCACCATACTGACTTATTAACATTTTGCCTTCTCGATTAATTTAAATGGCTTTGGAGAGGTTTACCCTTTGGCACTCAGGGACCAACGTAATTGCTTTATAGGCTACTCTTACCACTGCTGATGTTCAAGAAGAAAACACAAAAGTTATGATGCTTTTCTGGACAGTGGCAACTCAGGAAGAACCAGGGGTGCATCCTGGATTGGATACTGAAGCTCAGTACTTTTTGGTTAAAGGAAGCTCCTGAGTGAAGAGCTAGCATCCGGTCCCATCAAGTTTTACTCCAGAAAATACATTCACACAAATGAATTAATATTCCCATTACCATTTCCACTACTCAGTGAGCTAAAGAATCCAAAATCACTAGAAAACGGTGAAAAGAGATGCATGAGTAGAAAAGGCGTTTTTAAAGTTTTCAAAATAAAAACTTTAAGCTTTTGCATATACATTTGCAAGCACATTAACTCCAGGTACAAAAAGTTGCCCCTGTAATAGTCACAGTGTTTTCTTTCCTATATCACCCACAACTGTGATGCTTAATCAGCCATATGTTTATTCCTACTAGACTATGACTCCTCCAGGACCGCATCTGAGTTGTAGTCAAATTGTATCACAAGTAGTGTACTCGACACGATGTAATTGGTACACGGTTGTTGATTGAATTGGATTAAATTGAATTAAGTTAATACTGGTAAATGTCACTACCCAATCAGTCAGCAAGGACTGGAGGCTTGTACAAGGCTAAACAAACATACTGGCTGGCCCTGTGACTAGGTATTCTGTAAAAGGAAGGTCGGTTATGTGGTTTTGATTAAAACTGATATTGGAATTTTCATATTAATGAACAGTTGACTGATTCCACAATTCCCTTCAGCCCCCAAGGGAACTGGATACCTCTTATGCAGTCATCTTCAACATTCCAGTACTCTCCCTTTCCCACAGCATAAAATAAGCTATCCCTACAGAGACCATTTACGAATCTACTGTGTTTTAAAAGCACATCTATCGTGCAAATCAATGTTACAGGTGCTGCATTTTAGAAAGCCATTGACCTCCAAGTATTCCCAGAGTGCTTGACACTCAGCAACCCTTTTCTTAGTGTCATAGCATGTGGTGTACTAACAGAAAAAAATCATAATTGCTAGGCTAAAGCACAATCAAACAAACAAGAATACTATGCTAACAGTCAAAATAACTAAATAAAGACACTTAGCAGAAGAATTAAGAAGAAATCTTGTGAGGCGGGTGAAGTGGTCTGTGTCATGATTAAGAGGTGGGTTCAAAGCTGGACCCCTGAATCAAGAGAGAGGGTGTAAATTAGGCTCTTTGTGTACTGCTGTGGGGCCTCACCCCTGTGGCTGCTGCTCTGAATGTGCTGGAAAGAGGCTGGAGGGGACCTGAGCAAACCAGGTGCCACAGAGGGTAAGAACAAAGAGAAACTAGAAATGATGCAGAAATGCTGTCAGTGTAACTGGTAAACCTCAAAAGACAGGAGCCACTGGACCGATTTAATGACGCAAGAGACACTTTCCTCTGATAACGCATTGCCCCAAAGGAAACAATGCTATGGAGTGGAATACAATTCATCCATAAGCCCTAGAGATCAGAAGCATCAATAGTAATCCTTGGGGTATAGGGAAGTTCTGTGATTCTTGTCACTATCTGCCCCTCCTCGTTCCTCCACCACACACACACACACACACACACACACACACACACACACACACACACACACACACACACAGAGTTTGTCTCAGGGCTAGTTTGATGTTACAAATTAAAGATACATCAATATTCGAATTGTAATCACCTTGGTTAAGATTATTCACCAATTCAATTAATACCTGCAGCAAATTCTTCAAAGTCTGAACAATATACAACCCTCTGGGCAGATGTCATATATTCAAATCCTGTAAATTCTTTACCCAATTCCTTAGGCTAGAACAAAGTTCTTCCTTCTTCAAGAATGTCATTTACAAGAAGTTAAGGTATGAATCAGGATCATTTTCTTAAGCACATGCAGCATATTTTTTCTCAAAACCATGAGTAGTACTGATAGCATCAAATGAGCTACACTTCTACTAGTAGATGAAAATATTACACCCGGGAGTGTTTTATGTTTATTTCTTTTAAAAATCATTTTTAAAATTTTATATTCAAATAATGAATGCACATGATTTTATTTTTTTAACATCTTTGTTGGAGTATAATTGCTTTACAACGGTGTGTTAGTTTCTGCTTTATAACAAAGTGAATCAGTTATGCATATACATATATCCCCATATCTCCTCCCTCTTGCGTCTCCCTCCCACCCTCCCTATCCCACCCCTCTAGGTGGTCACAAAGCACCGAGCTGATCTCCCTGTGCTATGCAGCTGCTTCCCAACAGCTATCTATTTTACACTTGGTAGTATATATAAGTCCATGCCACTCTCCCACTTTGTCCCAGCTTACCCTTCCCCCTCCCTGTGTCCTCAAGTCCATTCTCTACATCTGCATCTGTATTCCTGTCCTGCCCCTAGGTTCTTCAGAACCATTTTTTTTTTTTAGATATTCCATATATATGCGTTAGCATACAGTATTTATTTTTCTCTTTCTGACGTACTTCACTCTGTATGACAGACTCTAGGTCCATCCACCTCACAACAAATAACTCAATTTCGTTTCTTTTTATGGATGAGTAATATTCCATTGTATATATGTGCCACCTCTTCTTTATCCATTCATCTGTCTATGGACACTTAGGTTGCTTCCATGTCCTGGCTATAGTAAATAGAGCTGCAATGAACATTGTGGTACATGACTCTTTGAATTACGGTTTCCAGAGAAGATATACAGATTGCCAACAAACACATGAAAGGATGCTTAACATCATTAATCATTAGAGAAATGCAAAGCGAAACTACAATGAGGTATCACCTCACACCAGTCAGAATGGCCATCATCAAAAAATCTACAAACAATAAATGCTGGAGAGGGTGTGGAGAAAAGGAAACCCTCTTGCAGTGTTGGTGGGAATGTAAATTGATACAGCCACTATGGAGAACAGGATGGAGGCTCCTTAAAAAACTAAAAACAGAAGTACCATATGACCCAGCACTCCCACTACTGGGCATATACCCTGAGAATATCACAATATTTTAAAATAATTGACTTGCATTACTGTTTTCTTGATTATCAACCTCAGATATTATCAGTTTATTTTTGTTATGGGAGTTAAGTTCACTCTGCTCCCAAACACACACATGAGCATGTAGACAGACAGACAGACAGACAGACACACACACACACACACACACACACACACACACACGTCTCTTCTCCTCAGTCTCCCAGTGTAGTTTAATATCATTTTTTAATGGAAAATAAGGGTTACATTATTTAATATGACTTTGTAGTATATATTATTATTGCAATTTTTTCTCTTACATTTTGCCCATGGAATTAATAATTGCCTTTTTCCCTCTATTTTCTCAGCTTCACTTGGAGTCATTACATTTTGCAAATATTTCAACAGATCTTTCAAATGCCTACTGGCATTTGAAATTTTTGAGTTGACTAAACCAAATTCCTTTTTCAAACTGGCCATGATTGTTTTTGGAAGATCTTGGCTCTGCAGTTCTCCATCCCCCTGCTCCAGTGCTCACCAGCTGCTGGCTAGGTCTCCTGTACAGTAGTCACACTGGAACTCCATGGCACTATTGCTTTGGATTCACCCTTTGCCAGATTTCATGTCCTTCTCATATTTAGTTTACTCCCTTATTTTGCTGAAATATATCCTACAGTAGCTTCCTAAGAGGACAATCAAGAATGATAAATGTTAAGAACCTGTATACCTAAAAAAAATATTTTTTTCACTTCACACCCTATTGATAATTTGCCTGAGTATGATTCCTGGATTGAAAATACTTTCCCTCAGAATTTAAAGACATCACTTCCTTATTTTATAACAGCCAACATTTTCATTAAGAAATCTAATGGCGGGCTTCCCTGGTGGCGCAGTGGTTGAGAATCTGCCTGCCAATGCAGGGGACACGGGTTCGAGCCCTGGTCTGGGAAGATCCCACATGCCGCGGAGCGACTAAGCCCATGAGCCACAATTGCTGAGACTGCGCGTCTGGAGCCTGTGCTCTGCAACGGGAGAGGCCACGATAGTGAGAGGCCCGCGCACCGCGATGAAGAGTGGCCCCCACTTGCCGCAACTAGAGAAAGCCCTCACACAGAAACGAAGACCCAACACAGCCATAAATAAATAAATAAATAAAATTTTAAAAAAAAGAAATCTAATGGCAGTTGAATTCTATTTTATTATATATGATCATTTTTTTTTGATGATTGTTTCCTCCCACCAGAAGATTCTAGGACTTTCTCTTTGCTGTTTTTAGAATTTCTGATTTTTTTTTAAATTTTATGCATTTGTTTGGCAAATTTATTTCCAACATGAGCTTTTCCAGTACAAAAATGTATACTCTTCAGCTCTGGAAATGTTTTTACAGTATTTCTTTGATAATTTATTCTCTCATATTTTCTGTTGGCCTTTCTCTAACTCCTTGTGCTGGAACTCCTGGAATAATCTTTTTTTTTTTTTCTCATGTATTTTATTCTTTTTATCTTTTTATTTAATTTTCTAGGTTTTTTTTGCTTTATTTTTTAATCCTTCTATTGAATTTTAAATTTTACCTATCATATTTAAAAAATTTCCCAATCTCTTCTTGTTTTCTGAATGCTCTTCTTTCGCAGTTTAGTTCTGTATTAGAGGTGCAGCTTGTCTCATGTCTCAGAAGAAATTAAACATATATGTTTTAGAAATTTCCTTCTATTGCCTACATTGTGTCTGCTTATCATAGGTTTTTAAAATTCTGTTTGTTTTCTCCTTAATATTGCTTTTCCTTAGAGGACCTGCACCACAGGTTCCTCTTAGATATAAATATAAATTTAGTATTTTTCTCACCTTCATGTTTGAATGATATCAATGTCTTAGCTTACGGAAGGAAGAAAAAAAAGAAATGCAAAGTATTAGGAAGGAGCAGTTTAGAGTAAAGTTTGTGTTGTTGAGTTATGTGTAGTGTTTAAACTTTCCTCTTTTATTTAATTATTACTTCTTTACATTTATAAACATGAAATTCACTTACAGCTTAAAAGCCAAAACATATATTGTTATAAAAATTCAGTTGAAATGAGAAAAATTAAAAAGACCTAGCTCTAGCACTAATTCTATGACTAAATAATGTTAAATCAAAACAAAAAGAAATTCACAATGGCTGGGAGATTTTCTACTTTCTTTTGGGGGACTTTAATTAAAAAAAATCTTACACTCCTTGCCATTTTACTTCAATTCTAAGTCAATACTTTTTTCAGTCAACACACAAACACACACACACAAAATCTAGAATGAGAATGAGAGGTATAACATAGGAACATCATCAAACTTAAACTGAGAATTGAAGTGACAGAGCCTGATAGTATCTTTCTACATGTGTTGGTCTCAAGGTTAATAAGAAAAAGGTTGCCCACGGTGTTGACTCCACCTGGTATTTGAGGGGCCACCTAGCAATAAATGTGAAGATTCCAACGTGCCACAACTTTATTTACTGCAAAGTTAGACCCTTGTAGCAAACTCTGTTTTCAAAAGTGAAATTGCCATGACACTGGGCAGTATAAATCTGAGAACTCCACCATTTCTGACAGGCTGCCACAGTGATTCCACTCAGAGCAGGGCCTCAGAAACACTCCTGGTAAAGAGTAATTAAAGAATTGTGCTCAGTAATTACTCTTCAAAAGACAGTAATAGCAATTTAAACCACTCTAAAGTGCATAACCAGATTGAAATTGAGGTGAGGCCAAAATATATATATACCATCCATTCCTCTAATAATTCAGAACCAATGAATCCACTTTTTATTTTCTCTCTTCCTCTCATTTTTGATGTATACTCAATCTGTTTCTTCTCTTGTTCGTTTATACCTCCATCTCTTACTCCTCTCTTTTTTCTGCTTTTTTCTCAAGAGTTTCTTCCTCCTGTTTTCTGTTTATCTCCTGTCTTCTTTGTCCATTTCTTCTTGATTCATCTCCCTTTCACTTTCACCCTGCAGCTGTCATAACAGTGGTATATGGAGTTAAAATGTGTGTTTGTGCGTTGCATCTTTGTGAGCATTATACTCATTGAATACAAGCTAACATTATTTTCTTTTCTAAAATGAAAAATTCTGTAATTTAAACTTCTTCCCTCATCCCTTTTAAAATGAAGTCTGAACTCATTTAATTACTTTAAAACATCTACATGATGCTTAATTGATTTGCTTAATATATTAGTGGCTAAACAGAATAGCTATTTTTCACTTCTGATTTAGAGTAATTCTTAAGATCCTAAGAAACAGAGAGTTCCCAAGATGGCAGAGTAGGAAGACCCTGAGCTCACCTCTTCTCATGGGCACACCAAAATTACAAGTATTTACAGAACAACTATCTATGAAAAAGACCAGAATCTACCAGGAAAGATCTTCTACAACTAAAGATATACAGAAGGAACCACAACAAGACGGGTAGGAGGAGAGGAGTCGCAGTATAGTCAAAGCCCATACCCCCAGGTGGGTGACCCACAAACGGGAGATTACAATTGCAGAGGTTCTCCCCAAGGAGCGAGTTGTCTGAGCCCCACATCAGGCTGCCCAGCCTGAGGATCCTGTGCTGGGAAGAGAGCTGCCAGAATATTTGGCTTTGAAGGCCAGTGGGACTTACTTTCAAGAACCCAGAGGGCTTTGGGAAATAGAGATTGCACTTTTATAGGGCACGCACAAAATCTCACACGCTCTGGGACCCAGGGCAAAAGCAGTAATTTGAAAGTAGCCTGGGTCAGACCTAGCTGCTGATCTTGGAGAGTCTCCCAGAGAAGCAGGAGGCAACTGGAGTTCACCCTGGGGACACAGACACGGGCAGCAGCCCTTTTGGGGAGCTCATCCTTCCACGTGGACACCGGTGTTGGCAAGCGCCATTGTGGAATCCTCCCTCTTGTTTAGTAGGCTCGGTACTCAACCCCACCACCACCCATCAGCCTGAAGCTACCAGTACTAGGATGCCTCTGGCCAAGCAACTAAGTGGGCAGGGACACAGGCCTACCCACCAAAAGACAGGCTGCTTAAGAACCCCTGATCCCACAGCTACTCCTGGACATAGCCCTGCCTACCAGAAGGCCCAGGACCGGGCTGTACATACCAGTGCACAGGCACTAGACCCAGGACATTCAGGGCCTTGCAATCAGAGACCCCAGGGCCCAACTCTGACCACCAGTGGGCAGCCAGCAGCCCTAGAATCCCCTGGGCCCTTGGCCCTCCCACCAGCAAGCCTGCTATAGCCTCAGGACCACCCTCAGCCATTAGGAGGCTGACACCAGCCCAGGAAAACTGCAGCCCTGCAGCCTACCATGGTAGGATACAGCCCACCCACCAGCAGTCTAGCACCAATAACAGGACCAGCTGTACTGGTCCCACCCACCAACAGGCCAACACCAGCTCTGAGACACCTTTGGTCCCTCAGCCAGCTGCCCCAGGATCAGCCCCATTCACCAGGGAGCAAACACAAGCTTTGAGACACCCCAGACCTCGCAGCCAGCTATGTCAGGAAGTAGCCCAACCCACCGGTGGTCCAAAACCAGCTCTGGGACCCCTGGGCCCTGCAGTCAGACCCTAGGAGCAGGCTCTGCATGCTAGTGGGCCAGCACTAGCCCCAGGACTTGGCCTCACCCACCATGGGTGGGCATCAGCCCTGGGATCTCCTAGACCCCAACCCTGCCCAGTAGTGAGCCAGCACTAGCCCTGGGGCCCCCTGTGGAGCCCCTTGTGACCCAGCCCCACCAAACAGCGGCTGGCAGTCTCCACACAAGGCAGGGTCTGGCAACCAACTGGACTGGGGGCCAGCCACACCTACAAGACTGCCCACTGTGGTCAGCCTGCCACAACAGGAGGAGCCACACAGACCACATAGGGGACACCCCTAGATCATATAGCTCTGATGACCACAGGATAGTGTGCTGCTGGGACGCACAGGACATCTACAAAAGGCCACTCCTTCAAAGCCAGGAAACGTAACCAACCTACCAGATACACAGAGATAAAAGCAGCAAATTAGGCAAAACAAAGCAACAGAGGAACACGTTCCAAATGAAAGAACAAGACAAAACCCCAGAAGAACTAAGTGAAGTGGAGATAGGTAATCTAGTTAAAAAAAATCATTTATATCCACAATAAGCAGTTAAGGGATACACAAAACAAATAGATGTAAAATATGATGACAAAAACAGTAAACATGGGGAGGGGGGTAAAAATGCAGGGTGTTAAAAAGTGTTTTAACTTAAGAGATTAGCAACTTAAAATAACTACATATATATACAGTTATTATATGTAATAACACACACACACACAAAGAGAAAGGAATCCAAACATAACACCTAAAATAGTCATCAAAACACAAGGGAAGAGAGCAAAAGAAGAAGAAAGGAACAAGAAAAAACAAAAACACCCCCCCCCAAATTAACAAAGTGGCAATAAGTATATACCTATCAATAATTACTTTAAATGTAAATGGACTGAACACTACAACCAAAAGACAGAGAGTGGCTGGATAGATACAAAAATATAACCCATAAATAGGCTGCCTACAGGAGATCACTTTAGATCTAAAGACACACATGGACTGAAGATGAGGGGTTGGAAAATTATTCCATGCAAATGGAAATCAAAAGAAAGCCGGGGTATCAATACTTATATCAGAGAAAATAGACTTTAAAACAAAGACTGTTGCAAGAGACAAAGAAGGACGTTACATAATGATCAAGGGATCAATCTAATGAAAAGATATAATAATTATAAAAATATATGCATCCAACACAGGACCACCTAAATACATAAAGCAAATATAAACAAACATAAAGGAAGAACTTTACAGTAACACAATAACAGTAGAGTACTTTAACACCCAATTTACAGCAATGCACAGACTACCCAGATTAAAAATCAGTAAGGAAACACTGGCCTTAAATGACACACTAGACCAGATGAACTTAATAGCTATACATAGAACATTCCATGCAAAAGCAGCAGAATACACATTGTTTTCAAGTGCACAAGGAGCATCCTCCAGGATAGATCACATGCTAGGCCACAAAAGAAACCTCAGTAAATTTAAGAAAACTGAAACTGTATCAAACATCTTTGCCAACGACAATGCTATGAGACTAGAAATCAACTATAAGAAAGAACTGCAAAACACACAAACTAAAATATGCTACAAAACAACCAATGGGTCACTGAAGAAGTCAAAGAGGAAATCAAAAACTATCTGGAGATGAAGGAAAACAAAAACACAACTATCCAAAATCTATGTGACACAGCGAAAGCAGTTAAAGCTTACATAAGGAAATAAGAAAAATCTCAAAAAACAACCTAACCTTACACCTAACAGAACTAGAAAAAGAACAAATACCAAAATTAGTAGAAGAAATCATAAAGATCAGAGCAGAAACAAATGAAATAGAGCCAAAAAAACAATAGAAAAGATCAATGAAACTAAGAGCTGGTTCTTTGTAAAGATAAACAAAATTGATAAACCTTTAGCCAGACTCATCAAGAAAAAAAAGGAGAGTCCCTAAATATATAAAATCAGAAATAAAAAAGTTACAGCCTACACCACAGAAATACAAAGGATCATAAGAGATTACTAAGAACAAGTATAAGCCAATAAAATGAACCACCTAGAAGAAATGGACAAATTCTTAGAAATGTACAATCTCCCAAGACTGAACCAGGAAGAAATAGAAAATATGAACAGACCAATTACCAGTAATGAAATTGAATCAATAATTTTAAAAATTCCCAAAAAACAAAAGTCCAGGACCAGCTGGCTTTACAGGTGAATTCCAACAAACATTTAGAGAAAAGTTACCACCTATCCTTATCGGGTAGAGTCAATACTGCTAGTCCAAAGGCCACAATTTGAGTAACAAGTGTATAGAATCTACAGCAATAGGTATATATAAACCAGTGTCAGTTTCCAAGGAATTTACATAGTAATCATCAGGAAATGATTGAGAAGGTCTGCAAATCATTTTGCATCTTTCCCACAGAGGTCTTGATTTCCATCTGGAAAATACAGATACCCAGAGTCTCTGTCCTGGTTTAAGTAAGATGGACCAGAGAAACAGGTTTTATATAGTGTATCCTCAACCACCGTAAATGTTCTTGATGTAAGGTCAGTAAGAGCCAGAATTGTTTTTTATTTATCTATACATCCACAGTCTCTGAAACAGAACCTTACTCTAAGTAAGAGTTCAATAAGTGTTTGTTGAATTAGAGTGGATGTAAATAAAATCTTTTTGGTTTTGTATTTCTAGCTGAAATACAAATTTCTTAATAATTTCTTAAATTATTAAGAATTCTAGTGATATATGGACTGATTCTCAAAGAGGGTAATTGCTGGAATCATGCTTTCAGATTCTTGCTGTTCATACAGATAAGAAATGTCTCAATATTTTTACTAAGTTGAATTCAGCAGCATTTAAACTAAACTCTTACCGGTTTTCTTACATCAGAAATACCTAACTTTACTTCTTTCCAAAATCATAACATGGGTAAATCAAAAGAGCTTTCCTATTTTGTATCTTATGATCACAAATTCCTTGCTGGAAAGAACGACTTATTAATAATCCAAGAGCAGTCTGTAACCACATCAGAGCTTAAGAAAAGGAATAATTAAACACTATTTTAATGATGCTAGTATCTCCTTAGAATTTTTAATATGATGGAAAACTCGGTGCCCTGAGTTTATCATGACAGCTTAGATTAAAAGCTCAGCTGTCTTTACAGTGTAGACCCACTGTAAAATAAGAAACATATATAAATAAATATTATATATATATGTATATATATATATTGGTTTCTGCCCCCAGTGCCTGACACAGAGCTCCTGAAATGCTTGTAGATAAGGATGCTATCATTACTCTTTGACTCCAGTTCCTAACACAGAGCTCCTAAGACCTTTGTAATTTACTGAGTTATAGGACCATCTGACACAGAGCTCCTAACTCCTTTGCAATTTGCTGGGTGATAGGAACATCTTTTTGTTCTAATGAGATTACTCTTGGTGGGCTCCTGGATGGGGGCTGGTCATCAGAAAGATCAAGCTGTGAGTAGAAGCTTGGAACTTTTAGTCCCATCTCCCATTCTGCAGAGTATACCAAGCGGAGGGGTTAGCACAAGAGTCAGGAGTTTTTTTATTTTTAGTTTCCAAAGCACGTTAACATTCCCTATGCTGTTTGAATTACCCTAAGAGCATTTTCTAGTGGCTTTGTAAGGGAAGGGACATTATGAACACCCTGTTTTATTTGTGAATGTACACATACAGGCATACCTCATTTTACTGTACTTAGTTCATCATGCTTCACAGATATTGTGGTTTTTACAAATTGAAGGTTTGTGGCAACCCTGCGTTGTCAAATAATGGTTAGCAGTTTTTAGCAATGAAGTATTTTAAATTAAGGTATGTACACTGTTTTTTTAGTCATAATGCTATTGCACACTAAATAGACTTTAGTATAGTGTAAACATAACTTTTATATGCACTCAGAAACCAAAAAATTCATGTGACTCACTTTATCATATTTGCTTTACTGCAGTGGTCTGGAACCAAACCCACAATATCTCTGAGGTATGACTGCATATGAATACACTGAAGCCCTAAAAGTCTAAGTTTAAGGGAAGAGGACTCCTCTTTGAGAATTATTAGTATATCATATTGGTGTTTTTGAAACATGTGAGCAATGCCTTGTAATTTTTTTCCAGCCTAATCATTTAATTTGTAAATGCTTTAGAGTGTGCCCAAATGTCTAAGGTCAGTAAATAAACAAACAATATATTCTAAAAAGAAATGGCACTGAGACAATTGCTTGCCAATTTGTCTTCTATCATTGATATTTATTTGACACGCATTATGCCAATGATCTATTGACACATAATATGCTAATAGTTATGTTAGCGATATAACGTCATTTCAAGTCTGTATCCTTATACTCTCAAACACTGACATAAGTAGACATTTTATTCACACAAATGGAATCTTTTTAACTGCTTACAAACGTGAAATAATCGTACCTATAATAGTGAGAAATCTACAATTTAATTAATTACAACACAATTCGTTTAAAACCTTTTTTGAGAAAACCCAATTTTTGAAATGTTAGTGTGAAAATGATATAAACTAGGTACGCCTCTCTTGTAGAATTTTGGCCTGGAGTTTTTAAATAATTACTTCAGGAAATATGGTAAACGGAAGAAATTATAACCACATTTCACAGAACTCCATATATATATATATATACATATGGCATTACAGTATTTCAATTACAAAACTATTCTGCAGCAATAAGCAATAGTCTTATGACTCAAGATATGCTTATTGGTCATTTCTGATAAACTATGTAATATTAGTATTTTGATCACATGAACGGTATAGGACCATCTCTGTCTCTCTCTTACAATGGAAAATAAAACAAGTTATGCATGCCTCTTTCCTATTTCTGTATAATGCTTCCTCCGCATGTATTGTGGAGCCAAAACCTGACATGAAAGTTTATGACAGAGTGAGACTGTAAAAATGTATTTTTTATTTGAGACAATTTTGTTATAAAAGCACATTTCGGTCCTTTAAAATAACAGTGGCTGAGATTTACTGTATCACATGTAAGTTTCACACCTCAGTCAGTGGTAGATTTCAAACAAATCCCAGCAGCTGAGCTGAAATTGGCTTTGAAAATCTTTAAGTTAGTTTGCTCCCAGATGAACGTCATTTTTTTAACTTGAAAAATCACACATCGTGCAGCCTGCAAATTCTTTGGTTTCCATTTATCCATTTTATTATCTTTTTATTATTGACAGAGACAGGAGTCAAGTCAGTGCTACATTAATCCAGAAACCAAAACTAAGTAGACAATATTGTGAATATTAATGCAAGGTGGCAGCTCTCATTTTTCCCCATCCCAACCTATTTTTCATTTGAACCAATTTGTATAAAATGTATTTAAAAATCAGAAACTTAAAGACAACCAATTTCCACCTCATTGACCTACAAATTTGTCTTTGATAGCAGTGCACTTCTGCTGTAGCAGGGAGATTAGGAGTGGGTGCCTGAAATTGCAGATTCCTTGGGGAGGGTGTAATCACATGCTGACAATGCACCCGCGCCATTTAATGTCCTGGATAGAAACTGGAGGACATCTAGCCGGTTTATGAGTCCCGAGAGAGGGGAGAAATGGATGTCGATAACCGTAACACCTCACTCTGTAGGGAGCCAGTCTAGTTCTTGGCAAGAATTTCAAGCTTAATGTTTCCTGGATAGCTTTCTCTTCTTTCTCTTTCACTCTCTTGTTGTAAAATAACAGTAGACTTAAGAGTGCATTCACACACAAAAAAAAAGAGAGATAGAGAAAAGAAAATTAAATGAGGAAAATCTCAACAGATTTGACCTTAGATTTGTTTTAGCTCTCATGAATACTTGGCCTTAAAATCCACTTGCTTTGCAAGTTTATCCCTAATAATGACCAATATGTGTGTATTGTTTTTTGGATTACCAAGCACCTTTACATATAAAGCATTCACATAACGGAAAAAATTTGAAGCAGGAATATAACTCCATCATATATATTGCAAAGTTGAGTCCTGAAGATGTTCTTTAAACAAAGTCCCCAAGACAGAAATTAAAATCCAGTTTTCCAGAATTCTAAGTCCAGTGCTCTTTTGTCTATAGTAAGTTGATGTTTTCATCTTTGAAATGTTTATTAGTTTTTGTATATTTTATGTAAAAAAGAAATTTAAAATTAGGCTTCTTACATTTAGCATATTCAAAAAGGTAAACCTATACAGAGTATCCAAGTAATAAAGATAGTAAAACAGTAAGGTCAGATAGAAGATGGATACCAAATGTCCTCTGGTAGCTTCCTTTCCTTTAAGAATAGGTCTACTGAAATGTGAAGAATTGGGATACAGATGAAGATGGCAAGCATGGGACACTGAGCCCTTTGGTTTTTTCATTTGTGTGCTCTTTTAGAAAAACGTGGGGAGACCTTCAAGATGGCCAAGGAGTAAAATGTGGAGATCACCTTCCTCCCAACAAATACATCAGAAATATATCTACATGTGGAACAACTCCTACAGACCACCTACTGACGCTGGTAGAAGATCTTAGATTTCCCAAAAGGCGAGGAACTCCCCAGGTACCTGGATAGGTCAAAAGAGAAAAGAAAAAACAGAGACAAAAGAATAGGGAAAGGACCTGCACCAGTGGGAGGGAGCTGGGAATGAGGAAAAGTTTCCACACACTGGGAAGCCCCTTTGCGGGCGGAGACGGGGGGTGGCAGCGGGGAAGCTTCAGAGCCACGGAGGAGAGCGCAGCAACAGGGGTGCAGAGGGCAAAGCGAGAGATTCCCTAACAGAGTATCGGTGCCGACCAGCACTCACCAGCCCGAGAGGGTTGTCTGCTCACCTGCCGGGGTGGGCGGGGGCTGGGAGCTGAGGCTCGGGCTCCGGACATCGGATCCCAGGGAGAGGACTGGGGTTGGCTGCGTGAACACAGCCTGAAGGGGGCTGGTGCGCCACAGCTAGCCAGCAGGGAGTCCGGGAAAATGTCTGGAACTGCCTAAGAGGCAAGAGACCACTGTTTCATGGTGCGCGAGGAGACGGGATTCAGAGCACCACCTAAACGAGCTCCAGAGACGGGCACGAGCCGCAGCTATCAGCACGGACACCAGAGACTGGCATGAGACGCTAAGGCTGCTGCTGCCGCCACCAAGAAGCCTGTGTGCAAGCACAGGTCACTATCCACACCTCCCCTCCCGGGAGCCTGTGCAGCCCGCCACTGCCATGGTCCCATGATCCAGGAACAACTTCCCTGGGAGAACACACGGCGCGCTTCAGGCTGGTGCGATGTCATGCTGCCCTCTGCCGCCACAGGTGCACCCTGCATTCCGTACCCCTCCTTCCCCCCGGCCTGATTGAACCAGTGCCACCTAATCAGCTGCTACTTTTAACTCCGTCCTGTCTGAGCAGGAACAGATGCACTAAAGTGACCTACAAGCAGAGGCGGGGGCAATTCCAAAGCTGAACCCCAGGAGCTGTGCGAACAAAGAAGAGAAAGGGAAATCTCTCCCAGCAGCCTCAGGAGCAGCAGATTAAATCTCCACAGTCAACTTGATGTACCCTGCATCTGTGGAATACCTGAATAGACAACGAATCACCCCTAATTGAGGCAGTGGACTTCGTGTGATTTTGTCTGTAGCTTTGCTTTTACCATTTGACCTAGTGTTTACCATTTAACCTAGTGTTCCGCCTATCTGATTTTATTTATTAATTTTTTAGTATAGCTTTTAGTGCTTATTATTGGTGGATTTGTTTTTGGTTTGGTTGCTCTCTTCTTCCTTTTATTTTTCTTACTTTTTAATTTTTTTATTTTTAATAGTTTTTTTTAAATTAATTTATTTATTTATTTATTTTTGGCTGTGTTGAGTCTTCGTTTCCGTGCAAGGGCATTCTCCAGTTGTGATGAGCGGGGGTCACTCTTCATCGCGGTACACGGGCCTCTCACTGTCGCGGCCTCTCTTGTTGTGGAGCACAGGCTCCAGATGCACAGGCTCAGTAGTTGTGGCTCACGGGCCCAGCCGCTCCGCGGCATGTGGGTCTTCCCAGACCAGGGCTCGAACCCGTGTCCCCTGCACTGGCAGGCAGATTCTCAACCACTGCGCCACCAGGGAAGCCCAATAGTTTTTTTATTTTTTATTTTTTCATAACTTTCTTTTATGCTATTTTATTCCCTTCCTTCCTTCCTTCCTCCTTCCCTCCCTCCCTCCCTCCCTCTCTCCCTTCCTTCCTTCTCCCTTTTCTTCTGAGCCGTGTGGCTCACAGGGTCATGGTGCTCTGGCCAGGTGTCAGGCCTGAGCCTCTGAGGTGGGAGAGCCGAGTTCAGGACATTGGTCCACCAGAGGCCACCCGGCTCCGTGTAACGTCAAACGGTGAAAGCTCTCCCAGAGATCTCCATCTCAATGTTAACACCCAGCTATACTCAACGACCAGCAAGCTACAGCGCTGGACACCCTATGCCAAACAACTTGCAAGACAGGAACACAACCACACCCATTAGAAGAGAGGCTGCCTAAAATCATAATAAGGTCACAGGCACCCCAAAACACACCCCTGGACGTGGTCCTGCTCACCAGAAAGACAAGATCCAGCCTCATCCACCAGAACACTGGCACCAGTCCCCTCCACCAGGAAGCCTACACAACCCACTGAACCAACTTTAGCCACTGGGGACAGACACCAAAAACAACGGGAACTACGAACCTGCAGCCTGCGAAAAGGAGACACCAAACACAGTAAGTTAAGCAAAATAAGAAGACAGAGAAACACACAGCAGAAGAAGGAGTAAGGTAAAAACCCACCAGACTGAACAAATGAAGAGGAAATAGGCAGTCTACCTGAAAGAGAATTCAGAGTAATGATAATAAAGATGATCCAAAATCTTGGAAATAGAATGGAGAAAATACAGAAAACGTTTAACAAGGACCTAAAAGAACTAAAGAGGAAACAAACAATGATGAACAACACAAAAAATGAAATTAAAACTTCTCTAGATGAAATGAATAGCAGAATAAGTGAGGCAGAAGAACGGATAAGTGACCTAGAAGATAAAATAGTGGAAATAACTACCACAGAGCAGAATAAAGAAAAAAGAATGTAAAGAATTGAGGATAGTCTCAGAGACCTCTGGGACAACATTAAACACACTAACATTTGAATTACAGGGGTCCCAGAAGAAGAGAGAAAGAAAGGGACTGAGAAAATATTTGAAGAGATTATAGTTGAAAACTTCCCTAATATGGGAAACGAAACAGTCAATGAAGTCCAGGAAGTGCAGAGAGTCCCATACAGGATAAATCCAAGGAGAAACAAACCAAGACACATATTAATCAAACGATCAAAAATTAAATACAAAGAAAAAATATTAAAAGCAGCAAGGGAAAAACAACAAATAACATACAAGGGTATCTCCATGAGCTTAACAGCTTATCTTTGAGCAGAAACTCTGCAAGCCAGAAGGGAGTGGCAAGACATATTTAAAGTGATGAAAGGGAAAAACCTACAACGAAGATTACTCCACCCAGAAAGGATCTCATTCAGATTACATGGAGAAATTAAAACCTTTACAGACAAGCAAAGCTAAGAGAATTCAGCACCATCAAACCAGCTTTACAACAAATGCTAAAGGAACTTCTCTAGGCAGGAAACACAAGGGAAGGAAAAGACCTAAAATAACAAACCCAAAACACTTAAGAAAATGGTAACAGGAACTTACATATCAATAATTACCTTAAATGAAAATGGATTAAATGCTCCAACCAAAAGACACAGACTAGCTGAATGAATACAAAAAAAAGACCCATATATATCCTGTCTACAAGAGACCCACTTCAGACCTAGGGACACATACAGACTGAAAGTGAGGGGATGGAAAAAGATATTCCATGCAAATGGAAATCAAAAGAAAGCTAGAGTAGCACTTCTCTTATCAGACAAAATAGACTTTAAAATAAAGACTATTAAAAGAGACAAAGAAGGACACTACATAATGATCAAGGGATCAATCCAAGAAGAACATATAACAATTGTAAATATTTATGCACCCAACATAGGAGCACCTCGATATATAAGGCAAATGGTAATAGCCATAAAAGGGGAAATCAACAGTAACACAATCATACCAGGGGACATGAACACCTGACTTTCACCAATGGACAGATCATCCAAATGAAAATTAATAAGGAAACACAAGCAGAAGCGAAAAGAACTACAATCCTGCAGCCTGTGGAACAAAAACCACATTCACAGAAAGACAGTCAAGATGAACAGGCAGAGGGCTATGTACCAGATGAAGGAACAAGATAAAACCCCAGAAAAACATCTAAATGAGGTGGACACAGGGAACCTTAGAGAAAAAGAATTCAGAATAATGATAGTGAACATGATTCAGGACCACGGAAAAAGAATGGAGGAAAAGATCGAGAAGATGCAAGAAATGTTTAACAAAGACCTAGAAGAATTAAAGAACAAACAAACAGAGATGAACAATACAATAACTGAAATGAAAACTACACTAGAAGGAATCAATAGCAGAATCACTGAGGCAGAAGAATGGAGAAGTGACCTGGAAAACAGAATGGTGGAATTCACTGCTGCAGAACAGACTAAAGAAAAAAGAATGAAAAGAAATGAAGACAGCCTAAGAGACCTCTGGGACAACATTAAACGCAACAACATTCGCATTATAGGGGTCCCAGAAGGAGAAGAGAGAGAGAAAGGACCAGAGAAAATATTTGAAGAGATTATACTCGAAAACTTCCCTAACATGGGAAAGGAAATAGCCACCCAAGTCCAGGAGGCACAGCGAGTCCCATACAGAATAAACCCAAGGAGAAACATGCTGAGACACATAGTAATCAAATTGGCAAAAATTAAAGACAAAGAAAAATTATTGAAAGCAACAAGGGAAAAACAACAAATAACATACAAGGGAACTCCCATAAGGTTAACAGCTGATTTCTCAGCAGAAACTCTACAAGCCAGAAGGCAGTGGCACGATATACTTAAAGTGATGAAGGGAAGAACTTAACAACCAAGATTACTCTACCCGGCAAGGATCTCATTCAGATTCGATGGAGAAATCAAAAGCTTTACAGACAAGCAAAAGCTAAGAGAATTCAACACCACCAAACCAGCTCTACAACAAATGCTAAAGGAACTTCTCTAAGTGGGAAACACAAGAGAAGAAAAGGACCTACAAAAACAAACCTAAAACAATTAAGAAAATGCTCATAGGAACATACATATCAATAATTACCCTAAACGTGAAAGGATTAAATGCTCCAACCAAAAGACACAGGCTTGCTGAATGGATACAAAAACAAGACCCATATATATGCTGTCTACAAGAGACCCACTTCAGACCTAGGGACACATACAGACTGAAAGTGAAGGGATGGAAAAAGATATTCCATGCAAATGGAAATCAAAAGAAAGCTGGAATAGCAATACTCATATCAGATAAAATAGACTTTAAAGAATGTTACAAGAGACAAGGAAGGACACTACATAACGATCAAGGGATCAATCCAAGAAGAAGATATGACAATTATAAATATATATGCACCCAACATAGGAGCACCTCAATACATAAGGCAATTGCTAACTGCTATAAAAGAGGAAATCGACGGTATCACAATAATACTGGGGGACTTTAACACCTCACTTACACCAATGGACAGATCATCCAAAATGAAAATAAATAAGGAAACAGAAGCTTTAAATGACACAATAGACCAGATAGATTTAATTGATATTTATAGGACATTCTATCCAAAAACAGCAGATTACACTTTCTTCTCAAGTGCGCACAGATCATTCTCCATGATAGCTCACAGCTTGGGTCACAAATCAAGCCTCAGTAAATTTAAGATAATTGAAATCAGATCAAGCATCTTTCCTGACCACAACGCTATGAGACTAGAAATGAATTACAGGGAAAAAAACGTAAAAAACACAAACACATGGAGGCTAAACCATACGTTACTAAATAACCAAGAGATCACTGAAGAAATCAAAGGGGAAATCAAAAAATACCTAGAGACAAATGACAATGAAAACACGACGATCCAAAACCTATGGGATGCAGCAAAAGCAGTTCTAAGAGGGAAGTTTATAGCTATACAAGCATACCTCAAGAAACCAGAAACATCTCAAATAAACAATCTAACCTTACACCTAAAGGAACTAGAGAAAGAAGAACAAACAAAACCCAAAGTTAGCAGAAGAAAAGAAATCATAAAGATCAGAGCAGAAATAAATGAAATACAAGCAAAGAAAACAATAGCAAAGATCAATAAAAACTAAAAGCTGGTTCTTTGAGAAGATAAACAAAATTGATAAAACATAGCCAGACTCATCAAGAAAAAGAGGGAGAGGACTCAAATCAATAGAATTAGAAATGAAAAAGAAATAACAACAACAATGCAGAAGTACTAAGGATCATGAGAGATTACTTCAAGCAATTATACGGCAATAAAATGGACCACCTGGACGAAATGGACAAATTCTTAGAAAAGCACAACCTTCCGAGACTGAACCAGGAAGAAACAGAAAATATAAACAGACCAATCACATGCACTGAAATTGAAACTGTGATTAAAAATCTTCCAACAAACAAAAGTCCAGGACCAGATGGTTTCACAGGTGAATTCTATCAAACATTTAGAGAAGAGCTAACACCCATCCTTCTCAAACTCTTCCAAAAAATTGCAGAGGAAGGAACACTCCCAAACTCATTCTATGAGGCCACGATCACCCTGATACCAAAATCAGACAAAGATACTACAAAAAAAGAAAATTACAGACCAATATCACTGATGAATATAGATGCAAAAATCCTCAACAGAATACTAGCAAACAGAATCCAGCAGCACATTAAAAGGATCATACACCATGGTCAAGAGGGATTTATCCCAGGGATGCAAGGATTCTTCAATATATGCAAATCAATCAATGTGATACACCATATTAGCAAATTGAAGAATAAAAACCATATGATCATCTCAATAGATGCAGAAAAAGCTTTTGACAAAATTCAATACCCATTTATGATAAAAACTCTCCAGAAAGTGGGCATAGAGGGAACCTACCTCAACATAAAAAAGGCCATATATGACAAACCCACAGCAAACATCATTCTCAATGGTGAAAAACTGAAAGCATTTCCTCTAAGATCAGGAACAAGACAAGGATGTCCACTCTCACCACTATTATTCAACATAGTTTTGGAAGTCCTAGCCACAGCAATCAGAGAAGAAAAAGAAATAAAAGGAATACAAATTGGAAAAGAAGAAGTAAAACTGTCACTGCTTGCAGATGACATGGTACTATACACAGAGAATCCTAAAGATGCTACCAGAAAACTACTAAAGCTAATCAATGAATTTGGTAAAGTAGCAGGATACAAAATTAATGCACAGAAATCTCTTGCATTCCTATACACTAATGATGAAAAATCTGAAAGTGAAATTAAGAAAACACTCCCATTTACCATTGCAACAAAAAGAATAAAATACCTAGGAATAAACCAACCTAAGGATACAAAAGACCTGTATGCAGAAAACTATAAGAAACTGATGAAAGAAATTAAAGATGATACAAACAGATGGAGAGATATACCATGTTCTTGGATTGGAAGAATCAACATTGGGAAAATGACTATACTACCCAAAGCAATCTACAGATTCAATGCAATCCATAACAAATTACCAATGGTATTTTTCACAGAACTAGAACAAAAAATTTCACAGTTTGTATGGAAACACAAAAGACCTCGAACAGCCAAAGCAATCTTGAGAAAGAAAAACGGAGCTGGAGGAATCAGGCTCCCTGACTTCAGACTATACTACAAAGCTACAGTCATCAAGACAGTATGGTACTGGCATAAAAACAGAAATATAGATCATGGAAGAGGATAGAAAGCCCAGAGATAAACCCATGCACATATGGTCACCTTATCTTTGATAAAGGAGGCAAGAATATACAGTGGAGAAAAGACAGCCTCTTCAGTAAGTGGTGCTGGGAAAACTGGACAGCTACATGTAAAAGAATGAAATTAGAACACTCCCTAACACCATACACAAAAATAAACTCAAAATGGATTAAAGACCTAAATGTAAGGCCAGACACTATAAAACTCTTAGAGGAAAACATAGGTAGAACACTGTATGACATAAATCACAGCCAGATCCCTTTTGACCCACCTCCTAGAGAAATGGAAATAAAATCAATAATAAACAAATGGGACCTAATGAAACTTCAAAGCTTTTGCACAGCAAAGGAAACCATAAACAAGAGGAAAAGACAACCCTCAGAATGGGAGAAAATATTTACAAATGAGCAACTGACAAAGGATTAATCTCCAAAATTTACAAGCAGCTCATGCAGCTCAATATCAAAAAAACAAACAACCCCCCAATCCAAAAATGGACAGAAGACCTAAATAGACATTTCTCCAAAGAAGATATACAGATTGCCAACAAACACATGAAAGGATGCTCAACATCATTAATCATTAGAGAAATGCAAATCAAAACTACAATGAGATATGATCTCACACCGGTCAGAATGGTCATCATCAAAAAATCTACAAACACTAAATGCTGGAGAGGGTGTGGAGAAAAGGGAACCCTCTTGCACTGTTGGTGGGAATGTAAATTGATACAGCCACTATGGAGAACAGCATGGAGGTTCCTTAAAAAACTAAAAATTAAACTACCACATGACCCAGCAATCCCACTACTGGGCATATACCCTGAGAAAACCATAATTCAAAAACAGTCATGTATCACAATGTTCACTGTCGCACTATTTACAATAGCCAGGACATGGAAGCAACCTAAGTGTCCACTGACAGATGAATGGATAAATAAGATATGGCACATATATACAATGGAATATTAGTCAGCCATAAAAGGAAACAAAATTGAGTTATTAGTAGTGAGTTGGATGGACCTAGAGTCTGTCATACAGAGTGAAATAAGTCAGAAAGAGAAAAACAAATACTGTATGCTAACACATATATATGGAATCTAAAAAAAAAATGGTTCTGAAGAACCATCTTTATTGGTTCTTTATCGGTTCTTTATTCCAATAAAGAACAGATGTAGCATAAAGAATAAAGATGCAGACATAGAGAATGGGCTTGAGGACATGGGGAAGGGTAAGGGTAACCTGGGACGAAGTGAGAGAGTGGCATGGACATATATACACTACCAAATGTGAAATAGATAGCTAGTGGGAAGCAGCCACATAGCACAGGGAGATCAGCTGGTTGCTTTGTGACCACCTAGAGGGGTGGGATAGGGAGGGTGGGAGGGAGACGCAAGAAGTAGGAGATATGGAGATATATGTATATGTATAGCTGATTCACTTTGTTATAAAGCATAGCTGATTCACTTTGTTATAAAGCAGAAACTAACACACCATTGTAAAGCAATTATACTCCAATAAAGATTTTTTTTTAAAAAAAGAAAGAAAGAAAGAAAGGAAAATGTGGGACTCAAAACTGCCTCTGATTATTTCTAAGAGACCCAAAGTGAAAACTACCACATGCCCATGAGCAGCAGAATGGATTAATAGATTGTGATTTTTACAAACAAAAAGATAACACACAGCAATGAAAAAGTATCATCTTCAACTACACACAACAATATGAATGAATTTCTTAAATATAATATGTAGCAAAAAAGCCAGACACAAAAGAATGCATACTCTATTGTCAAGTTTATATAAAATGGAACGCAGTCAAACTAGTCTTTAGGTTAAAAGTCAGAGGCTGGAAATGGTCACACTTGAACGGAATTAGTAACTGGGAGTATGGAGGACTATGTCTTTGTCTGCATGCTGGGTACCTAGCTGTGCTTAATTTGTGATAATCTTTGAAGTGAAACATTTATGATATTTGTACTTCCCTGTACATATAATACACTTCAATAAAACCTTTGAAGGGAGAATGCAGCTGGACCTTAAGATTGCATCTGTATCCATCATGGATACCTTGGAGCAACTAACTCTAGGCTTTTTCAGGCAGAAGAGCATTGGAAAAGTGTGGGCTTTCGATCCATTTGCCTGAGTTGGAAGTCTCCACTGCACTGTGACATTCATTAGCAGTGTGTCCTAAGGGAAGTTTCCTAAGCCTGTTTCTCCAGTAAATTTTTTATGGATTTGTGCCCCTCAACTACTTGATGGGGTTTTGTAAAGCACAAATGCAAACCCTGTAAACTGAGAGACCACAAACAAATGTATGGCATTATTCTTCAACAGCCCTTAAATATCTTGAGTTAGTACTATCATTGGCAAAAAAGAGTCAAATTCTGTATTTGGAAGGTTAAGTAATATTTCAGTATGGCCTGCAATTCTCCATAGTTCAGTGGCTTCACACAATAATATTTCTGAATCCTGTAAAAAGTCCAGTTGGGGTTTCCTGGTTTAATGGCCTTCAGGAATCCTGTCCTTGGCTAGGTCTTTGAGATCCTCTCATTTTTTATTTGGAAAAAGAGACCACAGGAAAGGTACATCTATTTCCTAACTGCTTTGTTCCTGAAGATATATGCATTATTCTCACTTCACATTCATTTTGGGGGGAAGTGGCCACATGGTCCCAACTCGTCACAAACAACCTCAGGAAAGTATGAAACTTTATTAGTCCATTAGTCTGCCACATTGCCCTTATGTTCTCCTGCACAAACCACAGATAATTTTTGAGGCTCTATCAGGTAAGCATTTCACACCAAATTCATAAAAATATGAAGCTCATTTGATCTACAAACATATGTAACTCTCTGGAATATATCCTCCAAGTGGTTGACTTTAAACTCAATCTAAATACCATGGATTTGCTCACACTTCTGTGAGACAGCTTACATTCATGAACAAACATTAGTTATGCCTAAGTCACAATTCCTAGGTGTCAGTTCATATCAATCTGAATTTAACACACTTTACTCTTTTGATCTTTAAGGTGAGAAATATCTTGGTGTAGGAGAAAGCACCCAGCACTGATAACTGGGGTCATGGTCCACCTTCTAAATTTGTCATCAAATGTCAACACTTCAAACTAGAGAAAATTCTTACATAGGACTTATTTAACCTTCATAAACTTAATTTACCAAAACCCATTGTTAAATATTGTCCTCTAAAACTTTGGAAATGAAAGCTTTACTTTTACAATAAGGCTTACATAAGATATGGGACTTATTCCAAATCACAAAATTGGAACCAAAACTTCAGGCTCTGTATTACCAGTCTGATACATCATTTACTTCTCAGTAAAGCAGGAAAATGTCAAAAATAAAAATGTAATAATGTTTGCATGTAGGATACTCTAATCATCAAGTTTAAGAAAAGATTTGATAAATCTGGTAGACTGTTTTACTGGTAAAATTCTCTCTGCTCCTTGATAATTGACCCAAGTAGTACCAGGAACTTTAATTATATCAATAATCACCATAAATTGTATTTATTCCTCATTTTTCGATCTATTTTGTACTTGCAGACTTAGGATCACAAAACATAAGGCAACAGGTATCACTCTGGAGAGTTTTCATCATACAGCCTTTTGCTCCCAGGAAGTGGTTATTTCATTTTAATAGCCCTGTATCTATCTATACATATATATGTAGGTCTCTCATGCCTGAAATGAATTTTCAAGACTCAATGTCTTTATGCTAAGTATTCAGCACTCCAAAAACTACTGCTTCTGAAAATATGTATAGGCCAGGAATGAAGTGTTCTATTTTTAAAATGAGATGCAGATTTCCTATTAAAAAGTAAAGCTTTCATTTTCAAGGTTATAAAGGATAGTATTTGAGTTTTGGTGAATTAATTTAGGAGGCTAAAGAAGTCCTACACAAGAATTTTCTCTAGTCTAAGTATTTACCTTGATTATAAATTTGAACATTATTATTAGTGTCCAGCCCTTGACTCTGAATAGTTGGGTCAAATAAATATCGGTAGCTGGTACTTATTCACTTTCTGTTGTACTATTTTCAGTTAAATTTGATCTCAAAGCTATTTACACAGTCTCAGGCATCAATTATCAAAATGTATTGATATTATTTTTTCATTTGTCTCTATGTCTCAGAAATACTTTTTTTTAGTTCCCTTTCTTCCTTAAAGCAAAAAACAGGAGGGACACATAAGAAAATGAGATATTTCAGGGTTGAGGTAAGATGTAAAGAATTGTTCCTCTCTTTCCTCCAGTTTTAAATAGTGTTTCAAACTCTATTTATCAAGTAAGAATAGATGACTGTTATGCAATGTAGGGCATTGTGGGCCTGGCGTCTTCAATATTTCTATGATAAGTTTGTAGATTCCATGGTCACAAGTAAGTACAGGTAGATAGTAAGCTCCATGCACCATCTTCACTAACCCTACACACCCATCAACCAGCACAATGCCTAGCACATAATACTTGATTAAATATTAATGACGTACGGTTGGTAGCAGTTCCTCTACCTCTTGGCCAGTCCTGACCTGTAACATCGTACACACTTCTCTCAATGTTATAGGTAAGCCAAGTAGACAATCACCCTGAAAGTTCTTTAAATGGTCAAGAAAACTCCTAATGTCCCAAACTATACTCTGTCACCTGAAATTCCACTTTTGAGTTTCATTCATTTAGTTAAAAATGTCATTCTTGTTATAATGCAAAGCAAAGAAATATAAAACTGGAGAGTTAATAACATTTGAATCCATTTTAAATTATTTACACATACGACAAATGAGTATCAGATTTTTTCCCCAGTGCCATTTGGTTGGAGGAGGGAATCATTCTGTGGTCTTAGAAGTAGGTTGAGAAAAACCCAAGTCAGTAAGATGAGTTTAGATGAGTTAGAATCAAGAAAACCTCTCCTTATCTCACACTCTTGCCTATGGATGACATAATACTAAAAGCATAGAGATTATTTGGTTATCACCAGTACTTGTATTATACATAATGAAAATGAGATCCACAGATGTGAACTGGTTAAACAGCTAATCACTGGTAGAGCCAAGGTTAGTTTTTAAGAGACCTGACTTTTTTTGGTGCTCCTCCTTTCAGAACTTTGATTTCTTATTTACAAAAGCTAATCCTACTTCAAAGTAAACTAAATCTTATGAAATATTCTGGAAATTCAAAAGAACCTTAAAGGAATATCAACAAATCTCCTGTCTCTGTAATTTTGTACAGTATACATAAATAACTACTTAGGCTCCTTTAGAGTCATTTAATTTTCCAAACATGTAAACTGATTAAGTGTGAAGATTTATGATTATGTAGTTAGAAAAACTGGGTTTAAAAAATATTCTCCATCATTTTCATCAATACTAAATCAGCTCATTGAAATAATCATTGGGATCTATGGCTATGGTGAAAAAACTTGTATTGCTGTACATATAAAGAAAATATCTTTGGGACTTCCCTGGCAGTCCAGTGGTTAAGACTTCGCCTTAGAACCAAAGAACCAAAACACAAAACAGAAGCAATACTGTAACAAATTCAATAAAGACTTTAAAAATGGTCCACATCAAAAAAAATCTTAAAAAAAAAAAGAAAATATCTTTCCTTCTATTTCAAAAATGTATTCAATAAAGAAATTATGGTTATGCAAAAAATATGTATACCATGTGCAGTAGTGGAGTGCTGAGGTTAACAGAGTCAAAACTAAGTATATCAGGCAGTGTATTAGAGTTCTGCAGTGAAGTAGGACCAACAGGATATATATGGATATGTATATATGTGTGTGTATACAGATATATGTATATATTTATATATAAAGATATTCATTACAGGGAATTAGCTCACATAATTATAGAGGTGCAGAAGTCCCAATATCTACAGGATGAGTAAGCAAGCTGAAGACTCAAGACTCAAGTCTGAGTCCAAAATCCTGAGAATCAGGAGAACCAATGATGTTCCATTCTAAAAACCAGCAGGCTTGAGATCCAGGAAGAGCAAATGTTTTAGTTTGAGTCCAAAGGCAGGAGAAAAGTCAATGTCCCAGTTCAAAGGACATCAGGTGGCAGAATTCCCTCTTATTCAGGGGAAGGTCAGCTTTTCTGTTCTATTCAGACCTTCAGCTGATTAGATGAGGCCTACTCACATTACAGGGGGCTGATTTACTCAATACACAGATTTAAATTTTAATCTCATCCAAAAACACCCTTAGAGAAATAGTGTCTTAATCCATTTGGGCTGCTATAAGAAAATACTACAGATTGGGCAACTTAACAAACAACAGAAATTTCTCACAGTTCTGGAGGCTGTACATCAAAAGATCAGAGTGCCAACATAGTCAGATGCAGACTTTTCTGGACTGCAGACTTCTTGTTTTATCTTCAAGTAGCATAAGGGACAAGGGATCTCTGTGGGGTCTCTCTTATAAGAACACTAATCTCATTCATAAGGGTTCTACTCTCATGACCCTTCGGTCACCTTCCAAGGCCCCTAACTCCTAATACTATCACTCTTGGGGCATTAAAATTTCAACATATGAATTTTGGGGAGACACAAGCATTCAGACTGTAGAACCCAGAATAATGTTTAACCAAACATCTGGGCACTCCATGGCCCAGTCAAGTTAACACATAAGAGTAACCTTCACAGGCAGGCCGGTCTCATTAACTCATCACAGGCAGGCTACTCTTTCCAAATATCTTTCTGTATCACATTCTTTAATAGAAACACAAGAATTTCTTGGAAAAAAGGTTGAAACAATTCTACAATTGGGATTAAGACATATGTAGGCATATATGGCAACTGAATATTCTGGGACAGATGATAGAATCAGACTTTAAAGGTGTTAGACAGAGCTGCTAAGAAAGACATGTCCTAAATGTAGACCAAGTCAAGCAACAACATTATTATCAGATAGAAGTGGCTTACTAGATACAGATTAGTGACTATTTTACAAAATGGCCTGGGCCCAGCCACCTTAGCATCTAGTCCCACAGAACAGAAGCACTACATGTGAAACTAAAGCAGTTGTCCCGTTCAATCTGTGCTATTCCAGAGCTAGGCAACTTGGCTCTAGGACATCTTTTACAGAGCACAATAGAGAGAAAAGAGCTAACTCTGAAGATGATCCCCAAGGCCCATAGAACTGAAAAAGCTTTGGATAGCAGCAGAATTGGAGGGTACCAGAGGATGGTGGGAGCCAAGCTTGCTATGTCACAGAAAGGGCAGCTGTGTCAATGGTAGCTGCCGTCTACATTAACTAGAGAGCACAGTAAGTGAGCCCTCTGTGATATCCTGAAACAGTTGGGTGGAGAAGGTACATTTTTCATAGTGGGGTGACTTACTGAAAATTTTAGGTAGCCAAATACTCTACTGATAAATTTTCATTTTGTGTTTTACTGCTCTAGACTCATAAAAACATATAAAAATGAGCTTCCCAACAATCCTCCAACCCCAACTCTCTTCCCTCCAGAGACACAGTCAGTCCCAAAAGTCTAGTTCTCAGCTCTACATATATCAAGGGGCATAGTAAACAGGCTTCTTTTTGCGTTTCTTTGAAAGAAGACATACCCTGGACTGTGGGCCATGATGACGACAATCCTTAAATGGCTCTTTGTGTTTGGAGGTTGAGGCAACTCAGAGAATCTAAGAAGAGGAGGACAAACAATAGTGTGCTACATATAGCTCATACTCTCTTGCAAGAACCAGTTTTTTTTTTTTTTCAGGAATTTTGTGTTGTTAAACATAGTCATTATTAAAATTTAGATTATATAAACTTACTGTGAAATAAATTTTATTAAAAACAATGTTAATGAATACTCAAAACTCATCAATTCCTAATTATTTTACTACATTTTGTTATTATCTATGCTCTTTCTTGAGGTTGTTTACCTGTTTTGAATTTGTATGGTGGAAATAAGAAAAAATCTCTTCCCAACTTTGCCTTCCATGACATCATGTTGGTAACCTGAAACTGGCCACGGTGGGAGCGTTCACACTACAGAAATTGGCAAACACTACAATTGTGGCTCCATTTTTACAGTGAGCCAGTTGGAAAACATTTACTGTCACATCAGTGGGTTGACAATGTGAATGTCAAGGTCCAATAATGCTGATCTGATCCTAAGTTACTGTGAGGTCACTGAGGATGAAGAAGAGGAATGAGGTTACAACTTCAATATGGCACCCATGCATAGCAGGATTTCTAAATGTGCTGTGTCTATGGAGAGTGGATTCTAAATCATGATATTCTGGAATACCTCCTACCTTTGAAGGGATCATTCCTTTCTGATCAAAGAATATTGGCAGGGATGACCTTTGCTAATGAGGACTAAGTCTCTCTCCACTTTTTCTAGTGTAGTAGAAGCCTCAGATTTCTTCTACAAAATAATGGAAGGGTTTTCCACTATTGGATGGTATTGTACATTTGCCAAACTTGGTGGTCTGTGTCTAAATCCAAAATACATTTTATTTATATGAAAAAAAATCTTGAAATCTATGATATTACTGGTACCCCTAGTATTGTGTAATGATTCATCCTTGTTATATCATGGGGAAAAATGCCTTGTTAGTAAAAATTGAATGTGGTACTAGCATATCTCATAGGGATTATTATTATAAACTGTATTTGTTACCAGGTTTCATATAGACCAAACATTTGAAATATTTATATTGTCATAGAACAAATAGTGGTGTGATTGATGCTTTAAATGTATGCATCTAATTCCAGAAACTATGTCCCATAGTTACAATCTCCCCTCCATGTCTCAGATTTTGTGAGGTTAAAAAATGATTTTACATGTGACATTGGGAGAATTTATGAAGTTGGTAGAGAGGTCATATGACCCCTCTCAAGATCCCCCAAATCATGCTACCTTAGAGATACTCTAAGGATGGCTGATATATTACAGTCAATGCAGCTAATAATCTAGTAAAATTAGGGTATTAATGTTACTGGGCATTTGTTGATATTCACTGATTAGTGAGTTGGTCATGAGAAAAACTGCCCTATCCGTTGTATCCCAGGATCTAACCAGGGAAACAAAACCATTTTACAAGCAAGAATAAAGGGAATTTAGTACAGGGGACTGGTTACACAGGTCACGGAAGAGCCATGAGACCAAACAAGGGATGTGAGACAATCCAGAGATTATCACCAACAGAAGACTGCTACCCTCTTATGCTGGAGGGCCAAAGGAAGCAGGTGATATCACAAAAGTCCAGACAACATCCAGGTTCACCTGTCTGACAGGATTTTTAGGACCCAGAGCCCCAGAGTTGAAGACACTGCTTCCAGAGATGCCATCAAGATAGAGAGGGAGACAGAAAACTACTCTGGTTTCTCCCTTCCTCCTGCTCTGCAGTCTCATACCAGGGATTCTCATTAAACCTAACCATGTTAACAGTGGGCCCTTGTATATGTAGCTTATAGGGGTCAGCAGAGAAAGAAAAGGACAAGGAATAGATCTGAGGGAAAACAGGTACAGGACTAATAAATCTATAAAATCCAAAATATGTATCTATATCTGGATGGATAGACAGATAAAGACAAATTCCCCCCAATGTCCATTAATATTATGACAAGGGAAAAAAAAGAATTTTTTTCTTGCCCGGGTATATTATCTGAATGAGCATTTAATTAATTACTGAATTAGAAGTTTACACACTTCTAATTACTTACACTATTCAATTGTCATTTAGCTTCCTAAATGAGCACAAGATTGCCCAAATATCAAGAGCCTATTACTGATCCAAGAGACTCTTCTTTTCCATTATTCTAATGCTCTCTATCTATACTCATACTGTGAGAGGTACTACAAAATGGAAAACTAGATTGATTTGACAGTTAACCCACTCTTTTTCACCTTGCCTTCTCTCAGATATGCTGAGAAACATAAAATGGCCAAAAGGCAACAAGAAGGAGGAGGACAAGTACAAGAATAGTCCGCAAACTGAATGATGGATGACTGAGAACTGACTCCCTTTGCCAAGTGCTTTTATTATCCCACATGTTATCCCTGCATCCCAGGAAACAGCTTGAAGTAACATGTCAATATTATTATTGCTACTTCTTTGCCATATCCTCATTCCACCACCAAAAAAATAAGAGCCCATCAAAAAATACATAATATTAGCCAAGACTTGGTTTTTCCTTCCTAGAGTTACTTCTGTTTCATGCAGATCCTCTTTACAAAGCTATTCTTAGAGTCCTCTTTGGTATCATAAACTTAAACTAAGGAAAACTACCTTTCCTTCCTTCCTGACACATTATTTCATGAGGAGTGTGTCCTGTTACTTACACAGACAGGCAGAGTTTTTTCAAAGCAGAAAAGCCATCTATTTCGTTTGCTTTCCATGTGCTATCTATATACTACAATTAAGCACTTTAAGCATACAAATTTGTTCTAGAAAATAGGCAACTCAAAAATACAAACAAGCCTTATAATAGTATTCAAGTAACCCTTAAAGTATTTGAAAAATAATCTTGCTTTAAAAATTAGAGTGTGGAAAAGAAGAAGGAAAGCTGTCACTGTTTGCAGATGCCATGATACTACACATAGAGAATCCTAAAGATGCTACCAGAAAATTACTAGAGCTAATCAATGAATTTGGTAAAGTAGCAGGATACAAAATTAATGCACAGAAATCTCTTGCATTCCTATACACTAATAATGAAAAATCTGAAAGTGAAATTAAGAAAACACTCCCATTTACCATTGCAACAAAAAGAATAAAATACCTAGGAATAAACCTACCTAAGGAGACAAAAGACCTGTATGCAGAAAACTATAAGAAACTGATGAAAGAAATTAAAGATGATACAAACAGATGGAGAGATAGACCATGTTCTGAGATAGGAAGAATCAACACTGGGAAAATGACTATACTACCCAAAGCAATCTACAGATCCAATGCAATCCATAACAAACTACCAATGGCATTTTTCACAGAACTAGAACAAAAAATTTCACAATTTGTATGGAAACAAAAAAGACTTCGATTAGCCAAAACAATCTTGAGAAAGAAAAACGGAGCTGGAGGAATCAGGCTCCCTGACTTCAGACTATACCAGAAAGCTACAGTAATCAAGATAGTATGGTACTGGCACAAAAACAGAAATATAGATCAGTGGAACAGGATAGAAAGCCCAGAGATAAACCCATGCACATATGGTCACCTTATCTTTGATAAAGGAGGCAAGAATATACAGTGGAGAAAAGACAGCCTCTTCAGTAAGTGGTGCTGGGAAAACTGGACAGCTACATGTAAAAGAATGAAATTAGAACACTCCCTAACACCATACACAAAAATAAACTCAAAATGGATTAAAGACCTAAATGTAAGGCCAGACACCATCAAACTCTTAGAGGAAAACATAGGCAGAACAATCTATGACATAAATCACAGTGAGATCCCTTTTGACCCACCTCCTAGAGAAATGAAATAAAAACAAAAATAAACAAATGGGACCTAATGAAACTTCAAAGCTTTTGCACAGCACAGGAAACCATAAACAAGGTGAAAAGACAACCCTCAGAATGGGAGAAAATATTTGCAAATGAAGCAACTGACAAAGGAGTAATCTCCAAAATTTACAAGCAGCTCATGCAGCTCAATATCAAAAAAACAAACAACCCAGTCCAAAATATGGGCAGAAGACCTAAATAGACATTTCTCCAAAGAAGATATACAGATTGCCAACAAACACATGAAAGGATGCTCAACATCATTAATCATTAGAGAAATGCAAATCAAAACTACAATGAGATATGATCTCACACTGGTCAGAATGGTCATCATCAAAAAATCTACAAACACTAAATGCTGGAGAGGGTGTGGAGAAAAGGGAACCCTCTTGCACTGTTGGTGGGAATGTAAATTGATACAGCCACTATGGAGAACAGTATGGAGGTTCCTTAAAAAACTAAAAATGGAACTACCATCCGACCCAGCAATCCCACTACTGGGCATTTATCCTGAGAAAACCACAATTCAAAAACAGTCATGTACCACAATGTTCATTGCAGCTTTATTTACAATAGCCAGGCCATGGAATCAATCTAAGTGTCCATCGACAGATGAATGGGTAAAGAAGATGTGGCACATATATACAATGGAATATTATTCAGCCATAAAAAGAAACGAAATTGAGTTATTAGTAGTGAGGTGGATGGACCTAGAGTCTGTCATACAGAGTGAAGTAAGTCAGAAAGAGAAAAACAAATACCGTATGCTAACACATATATATGGAATCTAAAAAAAAAAAAAAAAAAAAAGTCATGAAGAACCTAGGGGCAAGACGGGAATAAAGACGCATACCTACTAGAGAATGGACTTGAGGACATGGGGAGAGGGAAGGGTAAGCTGGGACAAAGTGAGAGAGTGGCATGGACATATATACACTACCAAATGTAAAACTGATAGCTAGTGGGAAGCAGCGGCATAGCACAGGGAGATCAGCTCGGTGCTTTGTGCCCACCTAGAGGGGTGGGATAGGGAGGGTTGGAGGGAGGGAGATGCAAGAGGGAAGAGATATGGGGATATATGTATATGCATAACTGATTCACTTTGTTATAAAGCAGACGCTAACACACCATTGTAAAGCAATTTTACTCCAATAAAGATGTTAAAAAAAAAAAAAGAAAAGAGACATGTACCACAATGTTCACTGCAGCACTATTTACAGCCACCAGGACATGGAAGCAACCTAAGTGTCCATCGACGGATGAATGGATAAAGATGTGACACATATATACAATGGAATATTAGTCAGCCATAAAAAGAAACGAAATTGAGTTATTAGTAGTGAGGCGGATGAACCTAGAGTCTGTCATACAGAGTGAAGTAAGTCAGAAAGAGAAAAAAAAATACCATATGCTAACACATATATATGGAATCTAAAAAATAAAGCTTCTGAAGAACCTAGGGGCAGGACAAGAATAAAGATACAGACGTAGAGAATGGACTTGAGGACACGGGGAGGGGGAAGGATAAGCTGGGATGAAGTGAGAGAGTGGCATGGACATATATACACTACCAAATGTAAAACAGATACTAGTGGGAAGCAGCCGCATAGCACAGGGAGATCAGCTCAGTGCTTTGTGACCACCTAGAAGGGTGGGATAGGGAGGGTGGGAGGGAGACGGAGGAGGGAGGAGATATGGGGATATATGTATATGTATAGCTGATTCACTTTGTTATAAAGCAGAAACTAACACACCATTGTAAAGCAATTATACTCCAATAAAGACGTTTAAAAAAAAAAAGAGAGTAAAAAAATTTGAAAGAATTGGCCACACTCCTCCAACAGATTCTCTTAACATTTAGCAGAACAGAATTTACACTGATTCTGGTTTATGAGTAAAAGACAAGTCAACTTTAAAGTGAATCATAGATGACAATGTTTTTTTTTTCCACGTGCCTGCTTTGGAGCCGTGTTTCTGCTGATCACTCAAAAATTTCTTCTTGAGTATTTTGTGATATATTAGAACCAGGAATAAGGGATGTTAGTGCTGGAAGGGCCAGCCAATGGTCTGCGATTTAATTCACATATCCTTTCTGCACCAGACTGTTTAAGATCATTGAGTTAGCCTAAGAATTTTGAAGCTGTAGAATTCAGGACAGTACATTACAATATGCCAATATTACTATTCTCCTGCTCTGACATTCTCCACTGATTGACAGATGAAGGAGAAGAAAGGGCAGTCACCATTCACTGAGAGTAAATGAAACTGGAATATTAAAATTCAGGATTATTTGAGTGACTGAATTGGCTGGCAGAGTGTTCTCCAGTTAAGGGTCAGGAAAGATTAATTCTGCACATGACACTACTACTGTATTTATACAAGTCTACTGGGACAATTGTTTGCCTTGAATTATTTTCTTCATTCATTTCAGTCAGACAGTTGTGTTGACTGATTTTTCTTTTTGATGTATGAAATGAATGTTTGACTGAATTTACCATTTAATTGCCACTAATGCACTGTAAAAACAATACATTAGTCAATTCAGATTGGCAGGTATGAAAAAGTTTACCCCAGAACTAGACAGAAATATAATATTGCCTTCTACAGAAATGTAGGTCATATGCCCTGGATTTGGGAAATGTTCCAATTCTAACTATTTTGCCACGTTTCAAAAATGTAGGGTGACTGATCCCATAGTAAATATAAGAAGATCTATGAAGTCCAGATAAAAATAATTTTGTGTGAATCTGAGAATCACATAACAGAAAAGAAAAAACTAGTATGAGATAAATTTTACTGATTTTCATACTTATCAAGAGGTGTTTCTGTGTTAAACTTTTGAGTCTTATTCTAGAAGTTCTTTAGGAACAAATACTTCAAATATATTCATAGAAAACTCTCTTTATTTATAATTTCATTCTTCCAATATTTATAGTTACTATGACAGGCCATTTCTCCATATCCCATCCCACAATTCTCTGCTCTGAACATTTGGAAATTGGTGGCATGAGCAGGAAAGTGCAGCAGTTTTTGAGATTGTTATTGAATAATGCTGATTTTATAAAGACTGCTTTCTTCCATAGTTGACAAACTTATTATGGTACAGATGGTTGGATACTACTCTTAGAGATGTAAAAGTTCTTAAGGAATTTTCCATATTCCATTCACCAATCTGTGTTCTTGTTCAAAGCAAAATTAATTCCTTTCAAAATTAACATATTAGCTTAATAACAGTTTTTAATCTTAAAATAATCTATCTGTGAGAATGGGAATTTTTGGTAGGAAAAAGTGACGGAAGATGGGACAAAACAAAGAATTCATAAAAAGACAAAACAGAATTTTTTAAATGGTGGGTAAGAACTTCTGTTTCCCACTATATCAGTTTACCTTAGGAAAACATACTAGAAAGGCCAGATAAATCATAAGCAACATTTGACTGTGAGTGTTAGAAAGCTACTGAGGTAGCCATGACCTAGAAAAGTAAAATAGAGAAAGAAACTCACTGAAGTGAGAACAATATTCTGCACATGCTTTTCTAGCCCAGTCATTTAGAAACTGTTGATGAAGAACAAAAGTCTGAGAAACCAAATGTGGCTCCTAAGAGGCAGAAATGCCAGTAGATCTTAGGACAATGTCATAGGACTAAGGAAACCAGAGTTGGAATTTAGAATAACAAGGTAGATAGAATTTTAAGGACCAAAATCCCAGAGAGAGTAAAGATTCAGAGAACTGAGCTGGATTCAGCAACAGTGTTCCCTTGCAGTATTTTCCATGTATAATAGGTAGACAAGGCAAGATGCTAAGAAGTCAAACAGAAGCCAACTGAAGTCAAAGCAGAAGTCAAAAGCTAACTAAGTCAAAGACTTAGTTGGCTTATAATGCTGAAGAGACAAAACTGGGGTTCAGAACCTATCAAAGAATTGTGGCCCAATGGAAAACTAATGATAATATGAATTAGGACATTGAAAGTCTCTGTGTGTGTGTGTGAAGGAAAATGAGTATGAAGTTTGTCCAGTGACCGAGGTGATCTTCCCCTCTGCTCGCTACCTGAGAATAGGAAATTCTCTCCTGAAGAAAGTACAGTTGACCCTTGAACAATGTAGGGGTTAGAGACGCTGACTCCCTGTGCAGTCAAAAATCCACATGTAACTTTATGGTCGGCCCTTCCTATCTGTGGTTCTGAATCTGAGGATTCAACCAACCACAGATCATGTAGTACTGTATTACTTATTGAAAAAAAATCCATGCATAAGTGGATCTGTACAGTTCAAACCCAGGTTGTTCAAAGGGCAACTGTAATGTCATTCCGATTCTCTACAACTTGTCATATCCCAAGTCTGGTATTCATTGAAGAACCACCAAGACTACCAAGAAAAGGAGAATTAGAATAAAAATCAAAACAGAATCAGAATCATAGATGACCTAAACATTTAAGTTCATACATATTTTGGTAAATATTATCAAGTTCAAGAAAATAGATGACAAGGTGGAGAATTTAACTAGATAACTGGAAGCTATAAACTGATTGAAGTTGAACTGATAGAATTAAAAATTATACTAAATTTAAAACTCAGTAGTGGATTGGACACAGGTAAAGAGAGGTAAGTGAACTGGAAGACAGAGTAGTAAAAATATTAAGACTAAAGCATGGAAAACAAAAAGGATATAAAATACACAAAAGCGCATTTGAAACATATGGGCCACAGTAAACATTTTTATCATATGTTTAAACTGGAGTCCAAAGAAAAAAGGAGAGAGAGATTGGGATGGAAACAATATTTCAGAAATAACAGCTGAGAGTTCTCTAAAACTAAAAAGAATATATCGAGCAATAAATTCAATAAGCACTAAAAAAAATGTAACAAGAATAAGTACAAAGAAAACCACACCTAAGATAACCACAGTACAATTCATGAATAGCAAAGAAAAACAGAACATCTTAAAAGTAGCCAGAGGAAAAAGAGAGATATTACTTTCAAAGGAACAATAGGATTAAGATTACAGCTTACTTCTCAACAAAAATGATTGGATACTAGAAAATAATGGAATAACATTTTTAAGTGCTAAAGAAAATAACTGCCCATTGAGAATTCTAGAGGCAGAGAAAATGTTGTTTGGAAGGAAAGATGAAATAAGGAAATTTGCCGACAAACAAAATTTAGAGAATATGTTCTCATCAGAACTGACTGAATTAAATTATAAAGGGAGACCCGCAGGCAGAAGGAAAATTATCACAGATGAAAATAAGGACTTTATAAAGGAATTACGTATAACAGAAAGGATAAATAAGTGGATAAATCTAAACAAAATCTAACTGCACAAAAGAGTAATAATAAAATATATCAAAAATCAGAATGCATTAAAACAAATGGAAGAGGAAGAAGTAGTAAAAGAAATTTAAGATCTCAGCATTGCCTGAGAAGCAGTAAAAGAGCTAATAAGTCATGGTACATGTGCAACTGCTACCTATGTAAAAATAACAAGCTACTACAAGGGAAAATGGAATTTGAAGAATCTAAAAGGAAGAAAGAAGAGCAAAAAGAACATAACAAGGTGGGACAAATAGTAAACAAGGAGTAAACAGTCTATAAGAAAATACATTAACTGTAAATATTCAAATTAAAGGACAAAGATTATTGAAACAAACAAAAAAACCTAATTCTATGCCACTTACAAGAGACAAGAGTCAGACTGAAAATTAAAGGATGCAAAAATTATGTCATAACAACAATAAATAAAATTGAAGAAGTTTTTTTAATGTTAACATAGATTTGAAAGCAAAAAGTATCACTGGCGATAAGGCAGGATAATAAAACCAGCTGTTACTTTACAAGGAATATATTATAAATCTAAACTTCAATGCAATTTATGAAGGGAAATTCCAAAAATCTAAGTAGAAATAGAAAAGTGTAAATTACCTAGATCAGTAACATAGAACCACAACAACAAATCAGCAAATTATAGAAGATCTAATACCACCATTAAAAACCTTGGCCTAAATTTACATAAAACACTGCACCAACAATGATGGAATATATACATTATACGCAAAGTTTTAGGTGCACATGGCACATTTATAAAATCGACTATATGCTGGTTATAAAACAAGACTCAGAATAAGCAAGAAATTTAAAAATATATAACCAATATTTTACCAAATAGTTGGATATTGAAAACATACTTCTGATCATTATGTAGGTCAAGGATAAAGTCGCAATGGGAATTAGAATTTTATTAATTGAATGATAATGAAAATATGCCATAACAAAACCTGTGCGTTGCAAATAAAGCTGTGGTCACAGAGAAGTTTAAATATTCAAATGATATATCTCTAAATGTAAAAAGGGAAAGGAATAAAGCAACTAGAAGATAACCTATCACCCTGAGGTAGGCAGCTCCTGAACTGTACCTGGTGGGGAAGGCAGGGCAGAACTTCAGAAGGCCAGCGGCAGGCAGCATTTGGAAGCAGGATCGGCTTCCAAATGAGGCCAGCTGAGAGCACGCTGAACACCATGTCAGAAGCAGTCTCCAAGAAAGAGCATTTAATGTACAAAGGGATGACTAAAATATATTTAAGAGCTAGCACCCTGACTCCTCTTAAGGATGACTTACGTTGCTGGGGAAAAAATAAGAAGTGCTCAATGTAGAAGGTGAATAGCTGTATAATTCCCAGGAGAATCTTGGTACCAGGACCACACAATGAAGAACTTGGAGTCCCCGTGGCTAATCCAGCAGAGAGAAAAGGAGAAACAGAGATGGGAGAGACAATAAAGGGAACTCTTGGTGCAATTTGGCGCTCCTGCAGACCCAAGTCCAGGTATACGCTCTCTATCTCCACATCTTAAATAGAAGCCACCACGTTCCTAGGTCTTTCAGGTACTTAGAATTTCTCTTTAGAACCTGAAAATGGGGTCAGGTTTCCTGTCTGGATTGCTACAGTACAAAATAGAAGCAGGATGTTTGAAATAGTTCTCCATCTGGCAGAGGAGGCCTTGCAGCTGTGAGCCACTCACTGCGAACCAGCAGGACATGAAGGATTCTTGAGCAGATCTGAAGCTACTGGGAGGCCTTTCAGGAGTTAAATCCCACAGTAAATACTGTACCTTCAATGGCCCTTTTCCCCTCTGTCCAGTCTTCCTCCACTCCTGTGGGGGCCCAAAGGGGTTAAATGAGCACTCTTTGACTTGTGCTTGGTGTTCCCAGAACTTGGGCTTGGAGACGTCCATGAAAAGTCTGCCTTCCGTCTACTGGCTTGGGTTTCTTGGTCTCTCTGCTCCAGGCTAATCCCTTCAACCCGCTTTTTCCATTTCTGCCAATAATCCCCCTCTCCAGACCTTCCTAATGCTTTTCTGGGGCAGGAGGAGACTTCCTGAGGGCAATGTTTATTTCTAGAGGGAGAGGTGACCACATGACTTCACAGTGGTCGTCCCCTTGATTATTCAGTTTCTGTCTGGATTAGTCCTGGGTGTTTGTGCACCCCACCCCCAGCCCCAGGAGGCTTTAGAACACTGTGCTTATCTCAGCACTGAGCCTCTCTCTAGCCTCCTTCCCTCTCTCTCCTTACCCATCTTTACCCACAGGACCTCTGAGGAAGATAAGCAGTTCACAGAACCTCTGCTACAGAACCAAACATATTGAAATGACTCTTTACAAAGATACTGAAACAACAGAGAAAGAATACATGAGGATTGTTTCTCCTGAGGGTTCAATTACGTAGGGGGCCTTTAGCAAACTTTGATTGATAAATCTAACCTTTCCTTCCTTGGCAATAGTTGATCACACTGTGATGAAAACAAGTTAGAGAATGGAAAAATAATATTTGGATTTCAACGAAATAATAAAAATGCAGGGACTATCTTTGACTCTTGCAAGGTGAGAAGTGAGTTCACATTTTGATTATGTGATGGCAGGAATCCCTTTTAAAACAGGGCCAGTCTGCATGATGCATTTAAAAATCAACCTTTGCAAATATAGCCACAACTCCCACAAGATTTCTTGATTTCTCTGGGGTCAGATAAACCATCACATTTCAGAGTGGTGCCCTGTATATGAAAGTGATAAACATAATCTGGAAGCACAGCAGTGGCTAAAAATATGGAGCTGGCAGCCATTCGTTGAAATGATTTTTTGCTTTTAATTCATTGCATAAAATGCTAAATGTCCAAATTCAGGCAGGTAGATCTTACCAACCGTCAAGAGCTTCAGCCCTGCTAACAGCTAAGTACGCACTTTTAAACCCTATTTTGACTGTTCCAGAAACTTATTGGGTTTCTTTAATGCCTCTGTTACTATTTCCTTTGTGTCATTCTGTGTTTCTTTAAAAACATAGCTGTGTGACATTGGGGAAGTTATATTATTTCCTTGAGACTTGGTTGCCTTCTCTGTGAATATCTGGGTATAATTTTAGTATTGCTCAATAGAATTTTCTGTGATAATGAAAATATTCTATATCTGTACTATCCAATGCAGTATTCAATAGCCACATGGAGCTAATAAACATCTTTGAAGTATAGCAAATGCAACTGAGGAACTGAATTTTTAATCTTATTTTAAAATTTGTTTAAATATAAATAATGCTACATGGCTAGCATCTGTTGACAGTACAGATCTACATAATATTTTAAGGACACTCTCCACTCAAAAACTCTACCATTCATTAACTCAACCTAAATACTTTTGCCCTCTGACAAACAGAAAATAATTTATGCTTCCATTGAAATTATTTTTCAAGACCTTTGTCAGTTTGGGGACATTATATTCTTAAAATTGACTTTGCTTTATGAAACTTTAATAATGTTGGAGTTTTCTGCCCTTGGTACCACCTTTGTGATTATGGTAAATATTGTGGATGATCAAGGACCATTTCAAGAGATCATGGAGAGAAACCTCCTTCTGGATTTAATTTCATTATGAGGATGTCAAAATGCTAAATTGCTTAAAATAAAACCCATACCGTTTTTATACTAAGTTATATTCTACACGTAGCTGGAAAAATGTTAAAAATATTTTTAAAGAACTGCACATCTATTTTTGAAGCTGATTTGGCTGTTCAAGGCTTACTAGCACTTTATCCATCTCACTAATATTTCACTTAGTAAACAAATGCAGTTGCCATAATTGCTGCATATGTGTCTGTGTTCCCTTCTAGGTTATATGTTTTTGAAGTTAGAAACTATATTTATATCACAGCCCCTATGTATAGCACAATATCCATTGCTAATTCAGATTGTGTTTTAAGATATGAGACAAAATTTAAGACTTTTGTTATAGTCATAAACATCTAGCAAACCAACCAGAAAATAAAAGCTAATTTTCTTTTGGTAGGCCAAGAACAAAAAAGAGAGGAATACCTAGTGCAAAACCATATCTCTAATAACTACTGTTGGATTTAGAGCACACACATGGCTAAACTTATTTAAAATATCTTCTTATCAAATACTTTGAGGTTGTACCTGAAAAAATTATATCAGAAGTAAAAATAATCATGTGGTCTGACCAGCCTGGATCACACAAAGTAAGTGTATACTATATATCAAATAGATAAACAAGGTCCTACTGTATAGCACAGGCAACTATATTCAAACCTTGTAATAACCTATAATGGAAAAGGATCTGAAAAAGAAATATATATATCTGAATCACTTTGCTGTACACCTGAAACACAACATTGTAAATCAACTATACTTCAAGTAAATAAAAAAAAAAACAAAGCAAAGTTAAGTGTAAAGGGAAGTATAGTTTTATAAATTCACCTCTGATATCCAATGGGCCAACTGAAAGACAACAGAAACTACAACTTTCTAGGACACAGGACATGGCCAGCAAACTAGGCTGTTACCCTCGGTAACGGTCATACCTGCCAAAAAATATACAGACTAGCCTGCATTCATGAATACACAAGAATTCTTCATTTATCTGGCACTATTAGGCAATGAGGTATTGTATGTTAGGATAATTTTTTTATATGACAAATTTAAGAAGAGTTATTTTAACCTTCACTCAGTATTTTTTTTCTACAATTAAGAAATGTATCCACTGGTGTATCTAATGTTTCCTTGATAACTTGGGGTCATCAGTTCAGTCAACGTTTGCATAAATAATGCGAATGGAAACAAGACAGGCATGCTTACTGAAACTGAAAATGACATAAGACTGGCTGGAATAATTGATGAGAGAGCAAGAAAAAAACAAAAATGAAAATAAACCGTGATCAAGAAACAATCAGTCAAGTTCTGACTTTCTGTACTTAGTTTCAAAAGGAGATACCACAAATCCCAGTGAGAGACTCCAGCATCGTTAGCTGTCTTTCTCTTTTGTTTCCACCTTCCTTTCCTTTTCCTTCTACCCTAGATTGGTTCCAGGAAATGTTTATAGCTGCTTGCAAGACAAATTCTAATACTTGCTTTCTCTCACACAAACTTCACAATATGTCCATGTGATAAATAGTGTGGAGGTAAAAGACAATTCATCACAGGGAGATCTCCTATGAAAATAAAATTAGAAACCAGCTTCTAAACACGCAGAGAGTAGGGCATGGTGTCAGGCACTAATTTCCTTCCAAATTCCTCTACATTTCTAATAGATGTTCTTATTTACCAAGATCTCCTTTTATTGGTGTCCTATTCCAGACTGCTCCACTCCGCCCATCCTCATCCTGTAAAATACATTCACACTCTTTTGTGGCCCTACTTATTTGCCCATTAAATAATCAATCATAGAACTGTCGGAATTAAATATAGAGTGAAATTAAAATACTGGAGTCACTTGGGGGGTTTAAGCAGCTCCACCAGAAAATACTGGGCATGGATTTAAAGAGGCTGCGCTGGACTTGCTCTTGTCCAAGTTCTTTCTCAAGAAGTATCTGAGATAAGCCTAAATTCAGAGTTAATCAGATTGGCCTGCTTTCTCAGGTGGACTGGAATTCATTGTTCTTTCCCCCCAACACCCTGAGGTCAGTGTCACTTTCCGGAGACGAGGTGGACTTCTCTGCCTACTGCAGAAGCTCAGTTCCCCCCGGGCCCACTCCCTGTCTGAAATCCCACACTCGAGGCCAGATGCCAGCCTTCCCAGAACATCAGTGGTCTCCCTTCAGTTTCTGAACAGCTCAGATTGAGTCCCTGTAGACTGTTTCTCAGCTTGAAACCTGATCTTCAACCCCTTTCCCTGACCTCGATGGTTACCTTCCTACTTTAGGCCTCAGTTGCTTTAGCTATAAAATGATATATTTGTTCTTAATTCTAAAGTCTTCTTTCTAAAGCTCTACAATGTGGGGGCTCCTTGAAAATGTTTCTCTTTGCTGGTTTTAATTTTGTAGAGAATTAAAACCACAGTTACTCTAAAAGACAGTAAGTTACACTGGATAAGGAAAGTGTGCTTTAGTAGTCAGATTAACAGGGATGGAAGACGACTTAGTATGTTTTAAGATACTCACGATCCATTCTTGTGAGAGTCAGGGGAAGAAGTGGAACAGAGTTAATACCAAATGATTCTGACAAATTAAGTTAACCAAGGTGTAGCTGATTAGTTACTACTTGAATAAGCCACACATATCCAATTCAAATTTTCCTTTATTTTTCTAAGACGGGATCCCAGTGAACTGAGTCCCATGTTCAGTAACTCCATGTTCAATGGCTTAGTCTTTAAAAACTGTTATGTTGCTGGAAGAAGAAATGTTGCCTGTCAGTCCTAATTGATGTTTAGCTATCAAGCACGTTTGAAATAAATTTATTACTTTGCCTGATCTCAGTGTAATACATTCCAAAGGGGGAAAGAGCACACGAAAATTTATGGAGTCTCCATCTTCTACACTGAAGTGTGCAATAAATTTCATATTATTTGGCCGTGAAATTCACAAGCCATAGAAACCACACCATTAGCAACGTATACAGTGGTAAACAGCAGGTAATGATATAAAACAAAATAGACTGTGTATGTTGGCACAGCTGCCAATAAAGCAATCATTAAATGCATTCATGTGCATCTACGGTAGGTAAGCTCTTTGAGGGCAATTGCTATGAATTCTACATACCTTTCAGGATATTATAGCCCAGTTTCTATGGCCTTTATTCAAAGACGCTGAGAAAGGGTTACTGTGGGTAAATTCAGACATTCTCTCAATACAGCATTTGGTCAACATGCATTCTGAACAGCAAAATTTCACACTGCTTTCAATTTTCCTACACTAATTGCCACCTCAACAAACGCAGGATTAAATATAATGGATTATAAGAAGTTAGAAAGGAAAGATGGAAGAAAAGAAGGTAGGAAAAAGGTGGGTATGGAGTACTTCAACATTTATGTAAAGAGTGGACCGAAAACTAACCTGAGGTTACCCTAAACTAGGAGCATATGCTATAGAAACTTAAATGAAAAAAAAAAAAAAAAAACAGCAAGGGAAACTCAAAGATTCTTTGTTTTTTCACTTTACTGCATACACACGTCTATCTTAAATAATCTATATGCTTATAGCATTGTTTTGCAAGGCTATTTGGGTTCTATCAGCATGTAAAGGTCGGACAACTCAACTTTAGCAGAGTTAGCCTTCAGGTGAATAATTGCTTCTTTCAGGTTGTAAGCATTTGAATTTTCCAGAAATGTTTCCCAAAAAATGAAAACTAAAAGAGTCCTAGGACAGCATCCTTTAGAAGTTTTATACTATCAAGGTTTTTTGTAGGAAGAGTATCCTTGTTGATTATCAACACAATGATTCCAAGCAGGTCAATTTATGCTGAGAATATTATACAACAAAACCCACTTCACCTCCATTATACTGACAATGATCTTCCTTACTTCCACCCTGTGCTTCTTAGTAAAGTTTAAAATACTGAGCCAAGGACAGTGACAATGCCAGAGACTCAGATGTACCTATAGGTGCCTTCAGACAAAATCAGCCAACCAGGCTGAAGTCCTGGTTTAAAACATCCCAACATGAATGAATCTCAAAAACCATATGCTGAACAAGTGAAGCCAGATCAAAAGGGAACCTACTGTATTATTCAACTTACATGAAATTCTAAAATAGGCAAAATTCATCTCTAAAGATAAAAAACAGATCAGTGGTTGCCTTGGGGTGGAAGGTGGGGATAATTTTGCAAAAGGCTAGGAGGAAACTTTCTAGGGTTTTAGAATTGTTATCTTTATGGGGGTGGTAGTTATACAGATGTATACACAAATTAAAAGTCACTGAACCATTGACTAAAAATATCTGCATTTTATTGTATGTAAATGATACCTTAATAAGGTTGACTACAAAATGAACCAAAAACAAAACAAAGCAAAAGAAAAACCTCTCAAGACCTCAAAGGAAATACACTGTTTTCTTCCAGGGTACCAGATTGGAATGAGGCATTGGTCTGTTCTACCCTCAGATTATCCCTAGGATTATCTAGTCTATTTTAAAGCACTAGAGTCCCCTATCAGAAAAACTCACCCCATGTTTGATTACCTTGATTTCTTCTCTGCCTCTTCTCCCAAACACAGTGAAGTCATTTATGGAAGAAAAACCAGCTTTTTCCAACTTTGCATCATCACATATTCTTTCCAAAGCTATTATTTATGGAATAAAATTTGGCTACAGTTTGTAAAAATCTAGCTTTTTGAGGCTTACAAATCTTAACAGTTAAACTATTGCCTCCACTGGAATTTGGGAAAAAAAATTATTTTGAAAATGAATAGCTGAGATTTGACATTTTTGTTTTTTGTGATTTTCTCTTCCCCTGAGAGAGAAAGGGTAAGTGTGAAAGTGAGTAGGAATGAGAAACACATACATAAAGAAAAAAAAATTATCTTGCTGCCTTTTCATGGTTGTAATTTATAGGAGGCCCTTTTCAACAATCATCTATTATCAGAATCAATAAAAGATAATCTCCATGAAGTCCAGGCCAGGATATTTGTCTCTTTTTCAGCAGATTGCAGTACAAACCGTATTCATGGATATGCTTCTTGATGATCTTTGTAATACTATAACAGTTGACCATTTCCTCATGCCTCTTCACCTTAACTTAAACCTGGTTTTTCACTAATGACCTCACATTTCCTTCCCTATCCTTCTCTTCTCTATCCTTTCCTTCTCTTGGTTTTTGGCTTCTTTTCCAACTCCAACTCCAACTAGCATTTCACTCTGGAACCAAAGGAAGACTCACACCTTCCTGCTTTTTAGTGATACCTCAAGTTCATTACCATATTGTGATCACCCTGAAGAACAGCCAGACAATTGTTATTTCAGAGCCATCTGACAGTTTGTAGCTCTAAAAATTAACCAAGGACCGCATTCGTCAGAGATATCCTAGTTTAAGATTTTGGTAATACAGCAACAGTAATTCCGAAGTCATTTATGACAATCAGTGTGGGAAGCACCCTCCTTCGGGAAGACCCTTTGCCATACAACACTCTTTCCCTGTCAGGTAATAAGGAATCATGGTGTGGAAAGTAACCTTTTGTGGAAAGAAATACTTGGCTTCAAGAAGGCGTGAAGTTCATACATTTTTCTTGAATTAGATTCCCCATTAATTATTTTATCCACAAAGAGGTAATTATTAGAATTATGTAAGCGATTAAGGAGATGGTACTCCACATTCTTTCAGCTTGTTGACCTTTCCCACTTTATTTCATGTGGCTATCTGAAACATCAGTGATTTACATGTCTTTCTTTTTTTAACAGATTTGTGTGTGTGTGTGTGTCCCCATGATGAAAACATCATTAAAATAAAATCTCATGAATAGACTCTTAAGAAGCAGAGTCTACTTAAAGTCCTGGAAAATGTGAAAGCACTAATATTCATGGACAACTTTACACTCTGAAATTTCCTCCAAATTTTGTTGATCTCTATTTTGTCTAGGAGCTTTTCAAATTTTCTGCCATCATCATTTGTTAGTTTTATAATTACATAACAAAGGCATTAAATCATACAATCTTTTGTTATCCACTGCAGTTTTCAAACTATTCCTTTCCTTGTCCTCAGCAGATATGTCATAGATTAGTACACAAGCAAAGACTTTCAACATAACAGTACTTTATAATGACAAGAACTATACTCAGCTATCTCTATCCTAAGACAATGCACTATAAAAGCCCTAGGAGTTCTTAAGCATTAGGAATATAGAGACGATCAAGGGGCAAGGTCCTTGCCTTCAAGTATACACAATCATTATAGCAGATGCTTAAATAGCACTTAGTATATGCCAGGCATTATTGTAACTCATCACAGCAGTCTTACTATACTCCTTTTTAATAGATAAGGAGAGAAAGCCACAGGGAAGCCATAGGGTAAAGCCAGAATTTGAACCTAGGTAGACTAGTACACTCTCCACGGCTTTAACTACTACGTTAAAATATATATATATAAAAGTTATATATATATAACTCCAAGTATTCCAAAGTTACAAAACACTGATCTACCAAAACTCAAAAAAGAACACACAAACTTGCATAGAAAATAAACATGTAAAAGTTCATAAATAAACCACAATATAACCTGCTCCACACAATATACTGACTGCAGTGTCCTGGGCCTCTCCCATCCTTAGGTAGCCAGAAATTACAACAAAATGATACTTTTCACCTTTGGAAGCCACACCATCTCTCATACCAACCAACCCATTACTTCCTTAGAGAGAGCAGGAAATTAACCTGAATATCATGAAAAAATATATATATATAGCATTACTGATGTAGAATCTTTGTTTAAAGACAATAACTTCAATAGCAGAGGGAACTTTACCATTGCAGGCTTCAGATAACCTCTATATTTCTCAGATTTCATGCTAAATCATAAAATGCCATATTGTGTCTGAAGCTATTTCTTCAATAGTCCATTTTCTAAAATGGACTAGCAAAGCAGTAAATACTGAGGAACATTTTGGCTCCCAAATCCTAAAGCCATTCTGATTATGCCTGGGTGATCATGGGGACATCATTGGAACCACCAGAGGACTGGCTGAAATACCAGTGTTCTGGCCAGCTTATAAATTAGAAATTATACAGAATCCAATTTTATTTTTTTGTTAAGTAATTTCTATGAGGCTTTTGGGATGTCAGTATAAAGTCCTATGATGTGTAATCTTTATCCATAAGATGGGGAACAATGCCAATCCCCGTCGTAAATACTTTCACAATCTGACACTGAAAATCCACTGTAGGGCATAGGACCTGCAAATAGGATATGAATCACACACATCCACTCATTCAGACAATCCGCAAATATTCATTTTTAAGTCTACTATATGCCAATAATGTACCAGGCTCTAAGATGCTAAACCATGCTAAATGCTGAAACAGACATACTCAGTTCTGGCCCTCCTGGAACTTATTACCTACAGAAGTGCCTTCATTGTAAATGGTCAGGTCTCAGCCAATGCTATTATCATCAGCAGGTGACCAAATGATAAGCTTGCTTTCTAAACAAGCTCCACACTCTTTGCTTTCAACATTTTTGCTTTCCTTCAAGGCACATAATCCAGTGGTCAATTTCTCCTAGTTAGTGAGGTTTGGGGAAAATTTACCCAGTGAACAATTCCTTGTGGCCTCACTCTTTCATCACACTCTCCTCTCTGCTCTTGAACTAAAGAGACCTGGATGAAAGTCACTTGTTCTAATCCTATTATTTTAAAATACAGCTGCTCCTACTTTGAGGATTTCTACTGGACCAACACCGTGGCAAAGCAGCACTGAAGCAGAAGCAGGTAAATTTCAAAATGACAGCTCTAAAAATATCCACTCTCCTTTTGTTCTCCTCCTATCCCTTTGCTCTGAACACCTCCGCCCTGAGGCATTGCCTTTACCCTTCTCTGATTATTCTCCAAAAGGGTTTCCAAGAGTGGGGAGTATTTACGGTTTCATTTGCTCTCAAGTCCTTGGTGGAAAAGGATGCTTGCTTCCTGATTCTTACTAATTCCACACTCACATCGTTAACACAAAAATCATCATTTTTTAAAAAATATTTCCCTCAGCTTCATATTTCTTCTGGGCCAACACTGAAAGAGTATTTTCAAAGAAACAATATCCTCTCCCCATTGCCCTTCTGAGAGTTTCACGTTCTTACCTCTAGTCTCATTTTCAACACTTATTAAGGGATGCATCACAAAAATAGAAGAAAGTTCTTTGTGCTTTCCCTGTACCAGCCAATTATTCTAATTTGTTCTGTCTCTAAAGAACAGAATGCGAAATCAACACAAAGCCTGATTATGCGATCTCTTCCAAGGGAAAGATCTGAGAGTTGTCTATTTACTAATGAAGCTCAGTGTATATTAACGGTTGACTGAAGCAATCATCAGGAATTTTCATCCCTTAAATTAGTGTTTTCCACCAGATACACATCTTTCATTTTGGATAATATATCTTTTAAGTTCAGGATACAGCTGGACAAAAGAAAAGAACAAAAGGTAACCAACACAACAATTTAAGTAATAACACAGTAACAGCTATCATCCTTCCCTGAGGAATTCAGCCTACTTTATGGACACAATTTAGCACAAACTCATAAGAAAGCTAACAAAGCCCCAAATCACTTCACAATAGCCTAGAGAGGTAAAGGTCAAAAATTATTACTGCCAGGCCCAGCAGACGTCACCTACCGGAAAGAGCACAGGACAGGAAAACCTGGAAGCCTATGTTCCAGTTTCAGTTATTCCTGTAAGCATTAGTATGATCTGAGTGAACTCAGTCTGCCCTGCTTTTTCTGTTTATAAAAACCTACATCATCCTCTCAGTAGAATGAAATACCACATCTGAAAAGTTGCAGATCTCTTTAGGAAAGAAACAAAAATCATGCTTTCCAACCAAATGGAATAATTCAGTCAATGGAGACAATAAAAATCTGCCATAAAGCAATTGTTTTCTTGAAATCTATCTTTTGTGGTATATTTATTGGGGTAAGGAATGTTAGGAGATCATAATTAGAGTTACCAATTATTCCAGAAATCAAGGTCATTAAGTTCAGACTCCAACTATGACCTTGACCCAGGCTTACAGAGATGTAAGAAGTCCCAATACCTCATATCCAACATACATGGGAGAAACAAGGTATGCAGACAGATCCTCTTATAAATATCCCATATGTAGTGGTTTTATTGCAGGGTCTCAAATTCGTTGCCATTCTTCGCATCCAGATATGGGCATTTTCCCTTGAATTTGGGCAGGCTTTCCATGGCTTCAAACAGTAGAGCAGGGGTCAGTAAATTATGGCTGGTGGGCCAAATCTAGGCCTCTACCTGCTTTTATAAATAAAGCTTTATTGGAACACAGCCATGTTCATTAGTATATGTATTGTTTGTGTCTGTTTTCACATCACAGCAGCAGAGTTGAATAGTTGCAAAAGAGACTGTATGGCTTGTAAAGCCTAAAATATTGACTGTCTGACACTTTATGGAAAAAGATCTCCAACTCCTGCAATAGAATATACTGAAAGTGATGCTACGTAATATCTATAACTAGGTCATAAAAGGTCATGCAGCTTTTGCATGATTCTCTTGGAATGCTTGAACTCTGGACACTCATTCTTGGGATACTCTATCTTGAGCCCTAACTACCATGTTATGAGAAGTCCAAGCCACATGGGCAGCCGTCTGTAGGCACTCCAGTCAACAGTCCTTGTTGGGCCCAGTCTTCAAGTCATCCCATCTCAAGTGCCAGACATGTGAATTAAAATTATCTAGATGATTCCAGCCCCAGCCATTTGAATCCTCATGAGCTGAGGTTTCAGACACCAGTCATGGAGTAGGGACAAGCCATCTCCTCTGTGTACTGTTTGAATTGCTGACCCACAGAATCTGTGCACATATTAAAATTTGTTTATTTCACCACTAAGTTTGGAATTCTTTATTATGTAGCAATAGATAACTATAGCACTGTGTCTGTACACAGGAGATCTACATTTCACAGAGCACATATTCAGATGTGAATGTTGACTCCTCAATTTCTATTATGAGAAGAATGTATACACACATATAGATATAAAATGTTTATGTATATGTAAATATTATACCTATATAAACTAATCTATATTATCCATAAAATGAGGGGCCTTTGATAATAGCTAACATTTTTTTTCAGTATTTATTATGTTCCAAGAACTGATAAATTCTTGCATTGTATGAATTTTCTCTTTTAACCCTCATAGCAAACTCCCTGAGAGAAGTAATGTTATCTCTATTTTATAGATGAGAAAACTGAGGCAAAAACAGATAACATGCTCAAAAGTACTCAACAAGTAAATTTTAGAGTCAAGATTTGAACCCAAGTTCTCAAGTTTTAGATCCCTTACTCTTAGTCACCAAGCTATAGACTGAGGAAGGGGATGAAAGCTGAAGCCATTACCTCATGTTCAAGAAGTTAGACAGAAACTTAGCAGGTATGGTTGAAAGAAGACAGGACTTGGAGTCGTTAAGTCCAGAGCCTCAGTTATGCAATGAATTCTCCTCTCATCTAGATATAGGTTTGTTTTTAGAAAATGAAGAAGAGCACTGCATATTTTGATTGTTAATTTCTGTACTTAATGATTACCCAAGAATGGAATTTTACCAGGGAGTTATTTTGCAATGACATAAATTATTGATACAAAATCAAATCTTTATTAAGTCTCCATTGCATCAGAAGTCTTTCCCACTCTTCATTTCTTTTTAATCCCTTTTCTGTCTACTCTTGGCCAAAGCTTGAAGCCTAATTTAACATTTGGAAATAAAATAATGCAACAGTCATAACACAGCAATTCCAATGCCTACTGAAATGGAAGCTCTAAATAATTTTTCAGATAATTTAGGCAATTAAAAATATTTACATCATAGATGCAAAGACAGAAGTTACTTGTGTAATAAAATAACTGGTGAGACAAAAGTTTCTGGTCAAGTAGATTTGTTTAAATATGAACACTGAGTTCTACCCCTGTTCATATTCATATTTGTTTAAATATGAATCTGAGTTCTACCCCTGTGCTAAAACCCAGTGACAGGCTGCATACAGCTTCTAAAGGGATATTTCAGTGCACTGGGTCAACTTCATCCCATAAAACGTGGTATTATTAGTAGTACTAGAAGACAGAGTGTGACTATTTTCTTCGGGACATAGATGAAGACCCCAAGATAGACAATATCAAGGACAAATTATGTGGAATAAGATATTATCTCAGTCCTTGGAACATGTCATCCAGGATAGAACAAGAAATAGATTTATTATCAAGTACATGAAGCCAGAGCCAGTAAGCAATGAGTGGTAGACGGTTAAAATAGACAGGTTTTAGAAGTAGAGGCACAGATGTAGAAAACAAACTTAGGGTTACCAGGGGTTTGGGGGGGAGGGATAAACTGGGAGATTGGGACTGAAATATATGCACTACTATATATAAAATAGGTAACTAATTAGAACCTGCTGTTCTTATTAGCACAGGGAACTCCACTCAATACTCTGTAATGGCCTATTTGGAAAAGACTCTAAAAAAAAAAAGTGGATATATGTATATGTATAACTGATTCACTTTGCTGTAGACCTGAAACTAACACAACATTGTAAATCAACTATACTCCAATAAAATTTTTTTTAAAAATAGGTTTTAAGAACCACAGTCAGGGAGCAGTGTGGATTGGAAAGATCTGGCAAGAAATATTTCTGCATCCTCAGATAATCCTCCCCAAGTTGGCTATTGCAAGGGTGAGCATTTAAGAGATCCTTGACCTAAGGAGGACATGAGATTAACAATCTAACCCAATGTGCACGAATTATTCTCCTCGGTGCTATCAGAAATCAGATGGCATCCTAGAGCAAGGGTCGGCAGATCTTTTCCGTAAAGGGTCAGATAGTAAATATTTTGGATTTTGTGTACCATACGTCTCTGTTGCAACTGCCCATCTGCTGCTGTAGCACAGAAACAGCCATGCACAGTATGTTAATGAATGGGTGCGGCTGTGTTCAAGCAAAATGTTATGTACAAAACCAGGAGTCAAGCGAGATCTGATCAGTGGGCCAGAGTTTGCTGACCCCAGTTTTGGGTCAGTGTTCACAGCTGAATGAGTCATGAGGCCTTAAATTCCAGTTCTCATTGTATTACTTTCTACCTGGGTGAACCTGGGTTCATCCTTTTATTTATATGGGCCACTTTATTAGTCAAGGTTCTCCAGAAAAACAGAACTAATAGCATGTGTATACAATGTGCCCATATATATTGATAGATATAGATCTAGATATCGATATTGATATCTATATCCGTATCTATATATAGATAGAGAAAGAGAGAGAGAGATTTTAAACAACTGGTTCACACAATTATATAGAGGCTTGGTAAATTCAAAATCTGCAGGTTAGGCATTCTAGAGACTCTAGGAAGAGTTGCAGTTCAATTTCTGTTAAGTCTTCTGGTAGAATTCCTTTTTGCAACAGGGAGGTCAGTCTTTGTTTTATTAAGAGCTTCAACTGATTGGATGAGGCCCACCCATATTATGGAGGATGATCTGCTTTACTCAAAGTCCACCAATTTAAATATGAATTTCATCCAAAAACACCATCACAGGGACTTTCCCGGTGGCACAGTGGTTAAGAATCCGCCTGCCAATGCAGGGGACACGGGTTTGAGCCCTGGTCCAGGAAGATCCCACACGCCATGGAGCAACTAAGCCCGTGCACCACAACTATCACGCCCGTGTGCCTAGAGCCCATGCTCCGCAACAAGAGAAGCCATGGCAATGAGAAGCCCGCGCACCACAACAAAGAGTACCCCCGCTTACTGCAAGTAGAGAAAGCCCACGTGCAGCAACGAAGACCCAACGCAGCCAAAAATAAAAATAAATAAAATATAAAAATTTTTAAAAAACCCCAAAACACCATCACAGAAATATCCAGAATAATATTTGACCAAATAACTGGGCATGGTGGCCCAGACAAATTGACATGTAAAATTAACCACCTAAGCCATAGTTTTGTCATCTTTTAGTGAGAAATTTGATTTATCTGAACTATTTTGATACCTTCTAGAGATAGCACCCTCAGTTTTTCACATGGTAGGCAGCAGAGGGAAAGAGGCCATTTGCCCAGTCAGATGACACCTATAAGGATAAAATTCTGTCTTCTCTCTCCAACCCACAAGGATGAATGCCAAAAATACATCACTTATATCTGCTTTAGCTAACATATGATAGGTCTGGAACTGACCTATGCTCCCAGTAAGTCCCATGAAATGCTGTTTCATTAAGGGGAGACTTTACTTGCTAAGATTAGAAGCAAAAGAGGGTGGTGGATGAAAAACTGCCCAGGGATAGAAGTTCATGCAAGGGAGCAGGAGAGAGAATGGGTATCCGAAGATGTGCGCTCTGAGCCAACACTAATTCCACAGCATAAGGTTGTAATTCAGGGAGCCAAACTGCTGGGGGGGGGGGTTCCCCCCCTTTTTCCCCCAAAGAGGGACAAATCAAGCATATTGGCAAAGGAAGAGCATTAGTTATAACAGATAAATTCCTTTTCAGAGGTGATCTCTCAAATGATTTGGCTCAGTGTAGACTATGATTTGGCTCCAAAAACCATAAGCTAGAGCCTTTCATTCCAGGTCCCTCCTCAAATATCCATGCTAGGTAGAAATTTGGCATCAGTAGTTTTTGAAATCTCCCCAGGTGATTATAATATGCAACCAGGGCTGAGAACTGGGAGATGTAGAGAGAATTTAAATTGAACTTTAGTTAAACAGTAAAACAAGTTCTGACTCTACTGGCTGGAGCTAGACAAGGGCTATGGATTTAGTGGGATGAGAAGATAAAGAACACCAGGGAGTAAATCAAATACTTTACACCTGTGCTTAGCTAATTGTTACTCAGATAATTCAGACAATCTTACAGCACCTGAACACTGAAATTCCTTAGCTCTGTTTAAAAAAAAGTAACTCTTCAAGTAACTGAACTCTGAGAATTATGTAAATCATAAAGAAAAAGAAGAAATCTTATTTTTTGAATTAGTTGATTTCATATATACTGTTTCACTTTCATGATATAAACTAGATATCTTTCTTTCCATTTTATATTTGAGGAAAGTAAGGCTTTAAAAATCTCAGTAATTTTCTCAAGGTCACTTATTAAGGGTGTGGTAGGCAGCAAAATGGCTCTTAAAAATGCCCTCACCCTAATCCCTAGAACCTATTAATATGTTACCTTACATGGCAAAAAGGACTTTGCAGGTATGACTGAAGTTATAGACCTTGCAGATATGACTGAAGTTATAGACCTTGAGATAGAAAGATTATCCTGGATTATCTCATGGAACAAATCTAATTGCATGAATCCTTAAAAGCAGAAAACCATTCCCAACTGTAGAAAGAGAAAGAGAGAGATGTCCTAATAGACGCAGGATCAGAGAGATGCAACATTTCGGGTTTTGAAGGTGGAGAAAGGGGACTCTGAGTCAAGGACTGCAAGTGACCGCTGGAAGCTGATAAAGTCCAGGGAACAGAAACACCCCTAAGAGCCTTCAGAAAAGAATGTAGCTCTGCCAACACTTTTTTTTTTTTAAACATCTTTATTGGAGTATAACTGCTTTTCAATGGTGTGTTAGTTTCTGCTTTATAACAAAGTGAATCAGCTATACATATACATATATCCCCATATCTCCTCCCTCTTGCATGTCCCTCCCACCCTCCCTAACCCACCCCTCTAGGTGGACACAAAGCACCAAGCTGATCTCCCTGTGTTTTGCAGCTGCTTCCCACTAACTATTTTACATTTGGTAGTGTATATATGTCCATACCACTCTCTCACTTCATCCCAGCTTACCCTTCCCCCTCCCTGTGTCCTCAAGTCCATTCTCTATGGCTGCGTCTTTATTCCTGTCCTGCCCCTAGGTTCTTCAGAACCTGTTTTTTTCTTTTTTTGATTCCATATATATGTGTTAGCATACAGTATTTGTTTTTCTCTTTCTGACTTACTTCACTCTGTATGACAGTCTCTAGGTCCATCCACCTCACTACAAATAACTCAATTTCGTTTCTTTTTATGGCTGAGTAATATTCCATTGTATATATGTGCCACATCTTCTTTATCCATTCATCTGTCGATCCTGCCAACACTTTTACTTTACCCAATTGGGACCAATGTCAGACTTGTAAGGTAATAAATTTACGTTGTTTTGAGTCACTAAATTTGTGGTAATTCATATGAAAGCAGTAGAAAACAAATACAGAGGTCCTACAAGAGCCAGTCTATATATTTATATCTAAGTATTTCTAAAATGAATTTAACCTTGTGATTGACAGCAGCAGCACCTTCAAAGGGATCCCACCACACACCTGAGGCAAAAGTAGCCTAATGCAAAGCAGTGACAGCAGCAGGTCACTGCCCCACACTTGGGGTAGAGGGGGACTTGATCTACTGTAGCAGCAGCATAGCCTGAATGGGAACCCATCCTCCTGTGGCACTAGTCCCATCAACACTAGTCTAATCTGCTAGCATCTGCTGTGCCAACAGGCCCAACATATACAAACCCTCCAACTCAGTAGCATTAAGTGATCCAGGCTCAGTGTTTCCTGAAACTCATATCCAATGACACTGGAAAGTTCAGATATCACCTACTGTTATGAAAACATAAAAAAACAATAACAGAAGACTGGGAACTTCAGAAAGAAAAGGGGAACAATGGAATGGGTGAAAAAAAAGTGGGGCAGTATAATAGACTATCATTAGCCTCATGAGTTTCTTAAATTCTATATGATGGTCAAAGCAAAAATTATGACACCATCTGATGTGGTTCTCAATGTATGTAAAGGAAATACTAAAGAAAATCATACTTTAAAAGTGGGGAATATTAAAAGCCCTAAATGGAAGTAAAATTTTGAAACTTCACTTCAAGTAATAAAACACTGATTCCAGTAGGCTATGATAAGTTACATATGTATAGTGTAATGCCAAAAGCAACCACTAAGAAAACTGTACAAAGCAGTGTACACAAATGATTTTAAATAAATTAAATTAAAATGGAATTATTAAAAAATGTTTAAGTAACCCACAGGAAGGCAAAATAAGAAAAACATAGGATTGAGAAATTAAGGTAAAAAACAGAAAACAAAAAATAAAATGGTAGATCTAATCTTTAACATAGCAAAAATTACATTAAATGTAAATTATCTAAATAACCAAGTCAAAGACAGAGATTGGAAGAGTAGATTAAAAAATAGCAAGCATGATCCAACTATATACTGTCTGTAAGAAGTTTACTTTAAACATCATGATATAGGTAGTTTAAAGTAAAAGAATGAAAAAGATATATCATATGAACGTTAATGAGAAAAAGCAGGAATGGCTATATTAATATCAGATAAAATAGATTTCAGAGCAAAGGAAATTATTAGGGGAAAAGAGGGTCATTACATAAAGATAACAGGATTAATCCACCTAGATGATCTAGTGATACTAAATGTGTGTGCACCAAACAACAGAACTTCAAAATACATGAAGCAAACACTGAAAAAAGGAGAAAATTTTAAATCCACAATTATTATTTGAGACTTCAACACAGCAATTTATAGAACTACCAGAAAGAAAAACCACCAAGGATATGGAAGAACTGAAAACATCATCAATCAACAGGATATAACTGACATTTAAAGAACACACTCAATAAGAGCAGACTACATACTCAAGTGTCCGTGGAACATTCACTCATATACCATATACTGGGTGATAAAAATACATTAGCAGATTTAAAAGAATTAAAATCATATAGAGTATGTTCTCTAGCCATAATGGAATCAGACTAGAAATCAATAACAGAAAGACAACGGGAAAATCTTCAATCACATGAAAACTAAACAACACAATTCCAAATAACCCATGGGTAAAAAAGAAAGTGTCAAGGAAAAATTTTTAAATGCATAGAATAAAAGACAATGAAGATATAACAGATCAAAGTTTGTGGAATGAAGCTAAAGCTATGCTGAAAGGGAAGTTTATAGCACTAAATTGAGAAAGAAAATATTTCAAAGCAATAATCTAATTTTCTATATTAAAATACTAAAAAAGGAAGAGGAGAAAGCACTAAACAAGCAGAAAGAAGGAAATAATAGATATAAAACAGAAATCCATGAAACTGAAAACAGGAAAATAGGGGGGAAAAAAATCAATAAAACAAAAGGCTCGTTCTTTGAAATAAACAATCTAATCAATAAAGATCTAGCAAGACATAAAGATAAAAAGAGAAATGGCACAAATCACAAATATCAGAAATGCAACCAGGGATATCATGAAATATCCTGAAGGTTAATAAGGGACAAGTTATTATGAACAAGTCTACACTATAAATTCAAAAATGCAGACGAAATGGACCAATGCTTCTAAACCCAAAACTACCAAAACTCAGCCAAGATGAAGTAATCTCAGTTTTCCTGTAACCATTAGAAACACTGAATTTTTCATTTAAAAACTCCCAAAAGAAATATTCAGGCTTAGATGTTTCACTTTTACCCAAGACTTAAATAATTAACACCAATTTTACATGATTTTTTAAGAAACAGAAGTAGAGGGAACAGTTCCTAATTAATTTTATGAAGCCAGTATTACCTTGATACCAAAACCAGACAGGGATAGTATAGAAAGAAGAAAACTACAGACCAATATTTTTTATGAAATTGGCTGTAAATATCCTCAGCCAAGTATTAGCAAATCCAGAAATATATAAAAAGAATAATATACCATGACCAAGTGGTATTTATTCCAGTTATGCAAAGTTGGTTAAATATTTGAAAATCAAACAATGTAATCCACCATATCCAATAGACTAAGAGGGAAAACATGTGATCCTATCCATTAATGCAGAGAAAGCATTTGACAAAATCCAATCCCATTCATGATTTTTAAAAAAGAAGAAAAAAAAATTCCAAGCAAACTAGGAATAGAAAAGAAACATACTGAAACTCATAAAGATGATCTACAAACAACCTATACTGACATTATATTTAACTGTGAAAGACTGAATGCTTTCTCTGTAAGATCAGAAACAAGGCACCGATATCTGCTCTCACCACTTTTATTAAACATATTACTGGAGGTTCTAGTAAGAAAATAAAGCAAAAATAAATAAATACATAAATTTAAAAGTTAAATTTTAAAAAAATGTTATTTAAAAGATAAAAGGACTATTCCTATTATGTTGAATAAGAAGGACTATATCCTACTAAATGTTGAATAGTAATATATCCTATTATATTGAATACAGCAAAGTAAAACTGTCTGTATCTGAAGATGAGATGATAATCTAAATGGAGAAAATACAAGGAATCCACAAAATCTTGAGAAATAATATTAGTTTGTAAATGTTTTAGAGTACAAGATCAATACAATTTTATCAAATTATATATTAGTAACAAATGTGTAGAAGCTTAAATAAAGATATGTAATGCCATTTACAACTGATCTAAATAAAATAAATACTTAAATATAAGCCCAATAAGACATTTATAGGACCTCTGTACTGAAAATTACAAAATGTTGATGAAGAAAAATTTTAAAGTCCCAAACAAATGGGGAGACATACCTTGTTCATGGATTAGAAAGCACAACATAATAAAGATGTCAATTCTCCCCAAGTTAATAGGCTTAACACAATTACTCTTAAAATGCCCTCAAGGTTTTTGTGGATATAGACAAGCTTATTTTAAGATTTATATGGAAAGAAGAGGCTGAAGAATAGCTAAAACAATCTGTAAAGGAAGATTAAAATGGGAGGAATTAATCTACCCAATTTCAAGATTTTGCAGTAATGATGGAGGCTGGATGCATAGATCAATGCAACGGAATAGAGAACCCAGAAAGAGACTGACATAAATACATTTAACTTGTTTTTGACAACAGTGCAAAAGCTATCAAGGAAGAATAGACTTTTCAAAACATGGTACTGAAACAGTTGGACATCCCTCAACCAAAAAAAAAAAAAAAAAAAATGAACCTTAACCTAAACCTCCACACCTTATACAAAAATTAAATCAAAGTGGATCATAATCTTAAATGTAAAAGCAGGACAGTTTTAGAAAAAAAAATAGGAGAAAATCTTTGGCACCTAGAACTAAGTGAATAAGTCTTAGACTTCACACCGAAAGTATGATCAGTTAAAGCAAAAACTGATAAATTGGATCTCATCAAAATGAGTTAAAAATGCTCCATAGAAGATCCTTTTAAGTGGATGAAAACTCAAATTACACACTGGGAAAACATAATTGAAAATCCCATATGAGACAGATGACCTGTATTTATAATATACAAAGAACCCTCCAAACAACTTTAAAAAATCCAATTAGAAAATAGGCAGAAGACAGGAACAGACATTTCAGGGAAGAGTATATACACATGGCAAATAAGCACATGAAAAGATGTTCAACATCATTAGCCATTAGGGAAATGCAAATTAAGACCATAATGAGATATCAGAGAATAACTAAAATTAAAGTATAGTGACAACATCAAATGCTGGCGAGTATGTGGAAAAATTATATCATATCACTGGTGGGAATATAAAATGGTTTAGCCACTCTGAGAAACAGCTTGACAGTCTCTTTTAATCCTAAAAGTAGATTCACCCTACAACCCAGTAATTGTACTCTTGAGCATTTAACCCAAAGAAACAAAAAATTAAGTTCCCACAGAAACTTACACATAAATGTTCATAGCAGTTTTATTTATAATAGCCCAAAACAGGCAACTACCCAAATGTCTTTCAATGGGTGAATGTTTAAACAAATTGTGATAAAATCTTATGATAGAATACTACTTAGCAACAAAAAGGAACAAATTATTAATATATGCAAAAATTGAAATGAACTTCAAGGGGATGATGCTGAGGGAAAAATTTTAAAAAGCCAATTAAGTAATTCATGATTATGTTTACATATTATTCTTAAAATAACAGAACTGTGGAGATGGAGAACAGATTAGAAGTTGCCAAGGATTAGAGATGGGGGTAGAAGGTACAGCGGGGGAACTTTGTGAGGTTTTTGTGGTCCCAGTACAAATAATACAGCAATCTTGGTTTTAATCCCTAAAGATTTTTAAAAGCAATTCCTAATAAGAGGTGTCCAGATATTTAGCAATGGCAGCAGATTAGAGGTATAGCTCCCCAACATGACAACTTCGAAAGAGATCATACTAATTCAATGCATATGTTAGTTTTAAAAAGGCCAGTCACAATACTTAAATGGTACACATCTTAACGATATTATTCTGGGTATCCAGCTACACCAGATGGACTACCAGGATTTTCTGTACATTCAATCTTATTTAAGACAGCAAATCTTATAATAAAACAGTTTAAAAAAAAAGGAAAAAAACAAACCTCAACTACAGTTGGATATTCTCATAGGAAGACGAGGTTAAAATAAGTAGCAGCGGTTCAAAAGCTTAAGCAGTGGTACCTAAATTTGGTTGCACATTAGAATCATCTGAAGCACTTTTTAAAAACCCTCACACCGACTGTGGGTCATCCTAGACCAATAAAACCATTTTAAATCTCCTCAGACGATGCCAACATCTAGCCAGAACTGAGGACCAGCGGACTAAGCAGAGGGGACGTTTCTACGTTCCTTGCTCCAGCCCCCGACCACCCTCCAACCATTCTTCCAGTCGCAACCTTTAGAATCAGCCACTCAGCTATCCTCAGCCTCCAAGACAGGCCAACACCGTTTTTTGAGCTTAGCTCCTTATCACTGATCAACCACGAGTTCCCAGATTCGTCACAATTATTCCGAGGTGGAGGCCGCCGTCCACCGCCTGTTCAGCATGCATCTGTGGACACTTACCTCTCTCTGAGCTTCTATTTCGACAGCAACAATGGGACTCTGGACGGTGTGGGCCACTTTTTTCGCCAGTTGGCCGAGGAGAAGTGTGAGGGCGCCCAGCGTCTCTTGAAAATGCAAAGCCAGTGCTGCAGCCGCGCCCTCTTCCAGGATGTGCGGAAGCCTTCTCAAGATGAGTGGGGTAAAACCCAGGACGCTGTGGAAGCCGCCATTATTAGGGAGAAGAACCTGAGCCAGGCGTTTTGGGATCTGCGTGCCCCGGGTTCTGCCCGCGCAGACTCCCACCCCTACGACTTCCGGGAGAGCCGCTTCCGGGACGAGCAGGTGAAACTCATCAAGAAGATGGGCGACCACCTGACCAACCTCCGCAGGCTGGCTGGTCCGCAGGCTGGGCTTGGCGAGTATCTCTTTAAAAGGCTCACCCTCAAGCACGAACAGGAGTCTCCAAAGTTCAGCGGCGTTTGAGGAACCCCTCTGGCGTCACAGCTTTTCCTGAAGGCCCTCTCTGCAGCCACTAAGCAGCTTTTTAACCACCCTGGAGCTCTCTCCCATGCCTTGGACCAAATGGAAACAATAAAGATTTTTGCAGGAAAAAAAAAAAAAAGCGCCTATTTGAAACACAAACAGAATAAAGAGAAAAAAAGAAATGTGTATATATATATATACACGTTTTTTTAACATACGAATTGCTCCCACTTTATCTGTGTGAAATAAGTTTGTTCCCGTTATTGGGCTGGTTCTCAAGCTTTGCTGCTCATTTGAATTACCTAAAGAGCTTTTTTAAAAAAACATTGGTGTCTGGGTCCCAGCCCCAGAGATTTTCATTTAGTAGGTCTAGGGAGGAGCCTGGGCACGGGGAGGGCTCAGAGATCCCCAGGTGATTCTAATGTGCAGCAAATTTGTGAATCACCTCTTGGCTTCAATCCAGCTAGTGATCAGATATTAAATCTAAGACACATGGGCTAGTGTGTGAGCTCTGTTGCTAGGTGTATTCCATTTTCTTCCTCCTGGAAGATTCGTGCCAGGGAAAATGGTTGATAGTTGTGTTACTTCTCTGAAATGGATTGAAATTTCCAATTAGCTTGAACAGGGGAGGGTGAACGGGTGAATGCAATAAGGTGTATCATTTACGTATTGCCCTATGTGTATGGCTAGAAGCTTTTGCAATTGAGGTCTGCTCTACTCTTCATGCTAATGGTAATGCTTGTCCTCCTAATGCAGCTGTAAACTTTACAAGCCCCTAGGTACACAGCATCACAAAATATTTACCCCTCCCCACTGGCCCACTCTCAAGCTTCACTCCCCTTCCCCAGTACACAAATGTACATCAATGCGCTTGAGACCAATATCAATATATTGACCTTCAATTCTTCTACTTTGCAGCTTCCCTCTTATCAGGAGACGTCAGCATTTAGTGCAAGGACAAATGCTTGCCTCTTGGTGAGTAATGTGGACAATGCCTCCAAGAGACAAATAGCCCTCAGGGAGGGGGAAAAAGTCTTTCAAAAAGTTTGATGCCCAGAGGAGGCATTTTCAGTCATCTCAGCTTAGAGGTCAAATATCCAAAATAAAAATGGTTAAGAAAAAGAAGAAGAAAGGAAGAAAGGAAGGAAACAATTTTCTTATCTCATTGTAATAAGGCAGTTTTCCTTAAAAAAAAAAAAAAAAAAAGACTTAAACCTTAAATTCTCTTTCGTAATCAAAATGTGCTTTTCCATCTTTAGACTATTCCTCCTATATCCTGTATTATTCATGATGTTTGATTCTTGAAATAGCACATGGCTGAAAACAGAAGCTAACCTCTTGTCCACTGTGAATTAAATCTTCTTTTCCTGGGACCCATCTACAATGTACAATTTGGGGTTTGCCAACATAATTATTTTCTCTGAAATAAGTTACAGCGTTTTGCCTTTTCAATATATAGTTATACAACCTATTGTTAACACAATATAGTTAATATAGTCAATATAGTAAATACAACTATAACACACATGATATGATGCCACTTTGGTGATTTTCTTCATCCATGTAATTCCGAAATTTGACAGTATATTTTTCATATTCTAATGAGCTGAGTATTACCTTTGCAAGGATAGAAAAATAAAATAAATTCATAATATTCTTGTGTGGTTTGTCCCTGGGGTGGATTACCATAATGGGGGGATATTTGAGCCTTTCCCCAAGTCATTAAAAAATCTCCAGCAAGCAGCCCCTTGTCCTCTCCAGGGAGTGGGGGAAAGGATCTTTAATCATAATAATCCTGGGGGGAGAAATCTCGGAAATAAGACATCTGCTTCTGTGCCTTGTTGTTTTGCAGAATAGCAATGATTGCTTTAGCAGCTTCTATTGCCATATGTGTACAATAAGTAAATGAACATAAAATTGAATGAACACATAAAAGAAGGATAAACCCACCCAGCTTAACAAATCCACTCTCTCACCTGCTGTGCCCTGAAACATGAAAAAAAGAATCACTGGATCATAAGGATTAATAAAATAACAGTCTCTGTTAACAATATTGACAGGAGGTATAAGGATAATTTGTCTGATGTGGGACCAACAGCTTAACTGCTTAATTCTTAACCCTGCCCTCTTCCACCACTTTTCTCCTAATCGGGGAATAAAAATTACCTATACATTTGCGTTAGAAGAAATCAAAAGTCAGTAGTCCAAACATTTTTTTAAATTTTGTTTTCTGTCCAGTTGGAAATGAAATACATGATTGAATTTTCTTCATCATTCATATAGTCAATGTGGAAAACATTAGGGCCGTGAATTTCAATATAGTAAGAGAAATTTTTAAATTGGTCTTCCCAAACCACTAATAAGGTAACCGATATTGTATATAATGCTAAAATCTTAGAGACTGAGTTTGATATTTGAAAAGTTCTGAAAACATTAGCTAATTTCTCCTTATCATATTTCTCATGCCTCAAAGCTGGGTATTACTTTTTTAAAATAAATTTATTTATTTTTATTTTGGCTGCGTTGGGTCTTCATTGCTGCGCGCGGGCTTTCTCTAGTTGCGTCGAGCAGGGGCTACTCTTTGTTGCGGTGCACAGGCTTCTCATTACAGTAGCTTCTATTGTTGTTCCACAACTCTATGGGTTCCTTTTTAGGTCCTAGGAAGAACCCTAGAAATTAGTTCATGTAATTATATGCTTTTTCAAAATTGTCAAAAGTGAGATATTTTAACTTCAATCAGGTAAGACCAGCGTCTCTTTCTTTGCCAATTTTCCCTCTATCATATTCCGCTATGTTGGATCATATTGGAATGGCCACAGGCTTTTTTGAAATCTGGCTAAGGAGATGTTTTAGGTGAGGCTATTATGTGATTTTCAGACACCACCATATGTAACTGACTATAATACTATCCCATTACAGGAATAACTTCCAGTACTCTTACTGACTACTCTACTGACTTAACTAGCACAAGACACAGAAGCATAAGGACAAAAACCACCTTACAATATAGCCACGTCCTGCACTTCACAGCTCTCAAAGCATGTGCGTTTGAAGAAGAAAAAAAGAACTGAAAAGTATAAAGCCAGAAGCTATTCTGTGGAAAATTATTTCAATCATCAGGCATGTGAAAGGTAAGTCAAAGATTCAGTTCTCATCAATGATTAGTCAAAACAGAAATTTTCTTCTGTCAAGAATATACTCCATCAATAACGGAGTGTGTGTGTGTGTGTGTGTGTGTGTGTGTGTGTGTGTGTGTGTGTGTAATGGAATGGTGTGAAAGAGTATTTTATCAGAATTACTGTAATGCACAAACCTATAGCAGTACTGAAATCAGTAATGCATTTATAATAGTAAATATTTAGGAAGAAGTAATCCATAGAGATTTTCTCAAATTTAACAATGAAAATTAATGTGACATTATCAATAATAAATTGTGAAGCTGAAATAAACTTTTCTAAACTATTAATAACTAAAAGCAAATTCTAATCAGCCATGTTAAAAGAAATCTATGTCTATAAACTACAAAGTTTATTTCTTAAATTTTTATTTCTAAAATACATGAACTGTCATATGAGGAGGCAATTGAAGAATATATAGCTAAAAGAGTGGGGAAAAAGTTTTATAGAGATACATCTGGCAGTAGTTAATTTTTAAATGTCATTTTTCTAGATTTTGTGATACCTATAGTATTGATATTTGACAGCATTTAAAAAATTGTAATTTGAAGATCTGCTACTTCCAGGTAGAATAAAATATTTTGAAGCAAAACAACGTTTCCACTGAGAAAAACAAAAGCAGCCAAATAAAATAGCCAGCATTCAATCAAAAATTCTAGACATACCAAGAGATAGAATCATATGACTAAAATTCTAAGAAAAGAACAGATACTACAAAAATATATAAGATATTGTGTATCTTTATCAGGAAAAGTCTTTATCAGGAAAAGACTTTAAAATCATCAGAATTAATATTATATTTTATTTATTTGTATATTTTATTTATATATAGATATTTATATTTTTATATATAGAACTTAAAGCCCTAGTTAAGGCAGTGACAATAGCAGTAGCAATGGGAGTGAAAAGAAATGGTTATATTCAAGCATATTTTGTCAGTAAAAGTCCAAGATCAAATGTCTGACTGCATACATGGGACGGATAGAAAGAATGGGAAAAATCAAAGTTAACTTTAGAGGTTCTAGTGAAGATGGGGTTGCCATCACCCAACCCAAGGGGTTGCGATCATCCCCAAGGTCTAGGAGACTCAAAGGGAAGGTCATGGTCAGAGGAAAAGATAATTGGTGGGAAAATAAAACTCCCAGTATCTCCATCTCCTTATACCAGCTTTGTTCTTCTTCTCATATACATAGCAGCATTTCATTCAAGGGGAGAGTCATTGATCTGATCGGTCAAATTAAACAACATAGTTCAAAGTACATTTACAGTGGGTAGTTCTTCCACAGTTTACAAAGTCATGTTCACAATTTCCCTCTTCATACACCCTGGAACACATTGGCCATTCCTCCAAAGTTCCACTCCATACAGTGGACCAGAGATGACGTTAGCCCAGAATTGAGAGCTTGGCATGAGATGGTGTCAGCCCCACTTAGAGCTCTGGCATAAGTTATAACCCAACCCAGCTTTACAGAGAGCTCTGCATGGAATCTTGGGAGTAAACTCAGCCATAATAATGTGATTCTGTTTTTCACTTGGCTTTCTTCCTTGCTTAAACTTTCCCTGGCCACTCTGACAAACAAACGTTCAGGCATTCCTGGGCCACTCACTAACTTTATTCCATTTAATGTCATCCAGATTCCCAAGAAAATTACTAACAATAAGGAGGGAAATTTGGAACATTGTGAGTTTTAGATGCCTGAAATATACAGGTAATTGAATCCAGTAAGTAGCAAATTATTTGGATCTCAAATATGCCAGTAGAATAGCAGACTAAGCTCAATTTAATGTACTCTTACTGGAGACACATGTAAATTCTGGGTGAATTTTGAAAAAGTTAAAAGCTCATAGCTGAGATTAAAAGAAAGAAAGGGGGCTTCCCTGGTGGTGCAGTGGTTGAGAATCTGCCTGCCAATGCAGGGGACACGGGTTCGAGCCCTGGTCTGGGAAGATCCCACATGCCGCGGAGCAACTAGGCCCGTGAGCCACAATTACTGAGCCTGCGCGTCTGGAGCCTGTCCTCCGCAACAAGAGAGGCCGCGATAATGAGAGGCCGGCGCACTGCGATGAAGAGTGGCCCCCGCTTGCCACAACTAGAGAAAGCCCTCGCACAGAAACGAAGACCCAACACAGCCAAAAATAAATAAATAAATAAATAAATAAATAAATAAATAAATAAATAAATAAATAAATAAAAGAAAGAAAGAAAGGAACACCTGCATGTTTCAGAAAGTAACAGAGAAATTAAATCCAGAGAAATAAGAGCGGACTGATGTCTATGGGTTCTGTTCCTTAGTATAGGCCTTATGTAAATAGGGGCTGGAGCTAGAAATCTAACATTACCTTGAGGCCAGGAATTTAGACTCAGGACGGAACAATATTGAGAAGTTAGTACAGATATCCTACAGAAATTTCATGAGGAACTGCTCAGTCCATTAAAAGGGCCAAAAGAGGTGGTGAGGAAGATTGATATCTCTTTAAAACCTTCAGGTAGAGAAAACATCAACACCTCTGAAAAGTAGGCCTGTCCTTCCCAGAGTTGTGATGGCCAGGTTGTCACTAACCTGTAAGGCCCTATATGAATCAGAAACTGCAAGGTGAGTAATTCAAAGAAAAACAGGTGCAGGATGGGTATGGCAATAAATCCTAGGACCCCATCAGAGACAAAATTAAAACCACTCTAAAGGGAAATTTTAACAAACCAGAGCAGATAGTATCCTAACCAGAATAGAATAATAATTCTGAGGAAGTTACTTTAGTTATTTAAATAATATTCAATGCATTTCCATGGCCAGGCCATTTTGAAGAATTCTAAAACATATACAAACAATTCATTTACATCTTATATATCCCACCATCCAGAGCAAAATTCACTTAAGAACTGTACTGGTGGAAACTGGGCAGCACTATGGAGAAAATAAAAAGGTGTTTACCATAAAAAAAGTGAAGGTAAGAAAGATAATGTCTAATTTTTAATTATCCTGTAGTTTATTTAAATCTTTTGGAACCCCAAAATAGAGAAAACCTAAGAGGAAATGAAGATTTAAATATTTAGAGATTTATCAACTCATCTATAAAAGCTTTATTAATCTCTTCTTTTAGTAACATTCCTGAGAGGTATAAATGTGTCTAGTGATAGGGTTGAATAAGCCTGAGAGAATTTCAGTTGTTTACTATTCTTGGTCAGCTATTAAGACCTTTCAAGAGCATCTCGATTTTCATGGCATCATCCAACAAAAAGCAGGATATTTTACAGAAAGTCCTGGTCCACTTTTTGGCTTGCTTTTGTGTTTATGTTTTTGTTTTTTTCATATTGGGTGGTACATTAGGCTACCTATTGCATACTCCCTCATTCATGCATGCATTCATTCAAACAATATTTATTGAGTTGAGATATTTAATGAACACTCAATAAATGATGCTTAGATGAATGAATGCGCTTTTTATCAAAGTAAGTGTAAGTACTGAGAAAAATTACAGAATGTATGATCCCAGCCCCACAAAAGCTTACAATTGTGTTGAAGATATAACATATGCTGATGAAATAACTAATATATCATATTGGATAGTTTCTAAGTTCAAAAATGAGTTTTTATAAATAATCAGAGCCTAAGGAGGACAAAGAAGGGACAGTTCATTAGGGGTTGAATATATCAATAAATGTACATTTGAGATGAGATTTGAGGTTGACCTTAAAGAAAGAAGAGGACTTAGATATATGAATAGGGAACAAAAAAGGCATGGTGATAGCATGTGCATAGATAGTGTGGCCAATATTTATGCTCTTCATTAAAGATAGTCATAGATAACCCAAATGTAACTGTTTCCATGGGTCCATTCTCAGTATCCAAACAAAATGGCAAATCCTATCTTAGTAACACTAATGAATAACACAGTCTTTAACAAAGAGATTGTGAAGGAAAGGGGGAGAGAAAGGCTTGCATCCCACACCACACAACAAAACTTATTTATTTGTTTGTTTAATTTTCTCCCTCTGCAAATTTCCTCTCCCTCTCTCTGCACATCTCTCTTCTCCCACATCCGGCCACACACTACCAGCCATCTTTCCAGATCTTTCCAGATCTCTCCATCCTAGTTTCATTATGCCACAATTTAAACATCTCACACGTCTCCAGGATGCATCCCCATCACTTATTCCACAAAGACAAACAAAGGACACTTCTCAGGATCATGTTTCTTTGAGGGAAGAGGTGACGAGAAGTGATCATAAATAATATAAGGTGGAGAGCAGTGACTTAAAATACCATTTTTCCTCTTAGAATGTGAATACAGGGAACTTTGGGAAACTAGAAAATCTAGAAAGGATTCATTGATGATTATTTATTTTCAATGAATAAAATAAAATGTAATAATAAGGCTAAACTCTGACAGATTAACTTTTTCAAAAGTTGCTTTCACACACCTTCACTATTGGGATGTTTGATAAACACATCTTTCCTTCTTTACTTTTTTCTTTCTTTGCAGATACTGGCACCAAACTTTCAAACAATAAGAACCTTCCCATAAGTCCCTTGCCAGGCAAGATTAAGGTATAACAATCCAAACAGATTTTTGAATAAGATAACTGGTTGAAAGCACAGGAAAAGAGCTGGGTTGCTCTTTTTCAACAGTCATATAATGAGTAATATGGGAATTGGTTTAAAAAGTCTCTCTCCCTGAGGGGCTACGGTTAAGATTAGACCTTTTGAGGCCAGAAGAGCAAAATAACTACAACAATCCACATATTTTCAAGAGCAGCCCTTTGGATCGGAGGGATTGATTTTTCCCACTATTTTTTCAGCAACCCAACTGGTGTCTTTATTAAATGACATAAGAGAATACAGTGTGGCCGAGAAGGCCTAGATTTCCTTAGCCCCAAGTCAGATATTCTCAATTTACTGTCCACTCAAATTAAAAAGAGAATTTTACAAGAGGAAACTGGATACAACTGAGTGTACATTTATTTCAACCCTTTACCTGAATTTTTTGTTTTGTTTTCAATTCTCCACTGAAGTGCCTACATTAATATATTTTTAAGAACGTTTCATTAAGTTGAAGTATTCATTCAGTATATTCATTTACTATAATTTGGAAAAGCCAAATCATTTAGCCAAATTCATTTCTATATTGCCACAGCAGTGTATTGTGAACTAAATGATACTTGGCAGTTCTTTACTCAGATACTAACTCAATTAGAAGGCAGAACAAGGATACCTACCCAGTCAGGGAAGGAAAGGTCACTTAGCCTCTGTAGCTGTCTTAGGTCTCTTATCATCACATTAACAAATTGAAGACTAAAAACCATATGATCATCTCAATAGATGCAGAAAAAGCTTTTGAAAAAACTTCAATATCCATTCATGGTAAAAACTCTCCAGAAAGTGGGCATAGAGGGAACATACCTCAACATAATAGAGGCCATGTATGACAAGCCCATAGCTAACATACTTAATGGTGAAAAGCTGAAAGCATTTCCCCTAAGATCAGGAACAAGACAAGGATGCCCACTCTCACCACTTTTATTCAACGTAGTTTTGGAAGTCCTAGCCACAGCAATAAGACAAGAAAAAAATAAGTAAATAAAAGGAATCCAAATTGGACAGGAAAAAGTAAAACTGTCACTGTTTGCAGATGGCATGATACATAGAAAATCCTAAAGACACCATCAAAAAACTATTAGAGCTCAAAAATGAATTTGGTAAATTTGCAGGATACAAAATTAATATATAGAAATCTATTGTATTTCTATACACTAACAATGAACTATCAGAAAGAGAAATTAAGGAAACAATCTCATTTACAATCACATAAAAAAGAATAAAATACATAAGAATAAACCTGCCTAAGGAGGTAAAAGACCTGTACCCAGGAAACTATATGACACTGATAAAAGAAATTAAAAATGACACAAACAGCTGGAAAGATATACCATGGTCACGGATTGGAAGAATTAATATTGTTAAAATGACCATCATACCCAAGGAAATCTATGGATTCAATGCAGTCTGTATCAAAACATCAAGGGCATTTTCCACAGACCTAGAACAAATAATTTTAAAATTTGTATGGAAACACAAAAGATCCTGAATAGCTAAAACAGTCTTGAGAAAGAAGAACAGAACTGGAGGAATCATGCTCCCTGGCTTCAGACTGTGCTACAAACCTACAGTAATCAAAACAGTATGGTACTGGCACAAAATGTAGATCACTGGAACAGAATAGAGAGCCCAGAAATAAACCCATGCACTTATAGTCAATTAATCTCTGACAAAGGAGGTAAGAATATGCAATGGAGAAAAGTCTGGGCTTCCTTAGGGATGGTTTCATCAATTAATTTGTTTTCTTAAATGGGCCGTACTTTTCCATGTCTTTGTACGCCTTGTGATTTTTTTGGTTGAAAATTTGGCATTCAAATATTATAATGTGGTGTCTATGGAAATCAGATTCTCCCACTTTCCCAGGGTTTTCTGTGCTTTTGATTGTTGAAGGCTGTAGGGACCTTTCCAAACTATTTTTGCAATGACTGTATTCCTTATCGTATGTAGGCACTGAAGTCTCTGTTCCTTTAGTTCATGTTTAGCTGATGTTTTGACAGAGATTTCCTTGAATTCCTGGACCTAAAACAAAAAAAAACAAATATAAACACGCACATCCACATGCACACTCAAAACCACACACCTCTCCCCATTTTGCAGATTGCTGGATCACTCCTTCAACATTTAGCTGACTTGCACTGAGTTCAGGGTTCAGCCCAAGGTAAACGCTTAAGAGACTTCTCTCGTGTTTTCAGAGCATGCATCTTATCTTGAGTATGCATGTGGCTTTCTTTTTTTATTTTATTTTATTTATTTATTTATTTATTTATGGCTGTGTTGGGTCTTCGTTTCTGTGCGAGGGCTTTCTCTAGTTGCGGCAAGTGGGGGCCACTCTTCATCGCGGTGCGCGGGCCTCTCACTATCGTGGCCTCTCTTGCTGCGGAGCACAGGCTCCAGACGCGCAGGCTCAGTAATTGTGGCTCACGGGCCTAGTTGCTCCACGGCATGTGGGATCTTCCCAGACCAGGGCTCGAACCCGTGTCCCCTGCATTGGCAGGCAGATTCTCAACCACTGCAGCACCAGGGAAGCCCTGCATGTGGCTTTCTTAATTTCTCTGTACACATGTGTACTTTTTGTAAGTTCCAATTTCCCAAAGAATCTCCCCCAACTTTTGCTCCTGGATCTTACGTGGTCTATGGTATTTCAATTCACAGTCTTTTGCCCCAGCCATCTGTGCTTTGTTAGTTCACCTTGCACTTTTTTTGAGCAATGACCACTGCTTTTCCAGACTATGTTCCAAGTTAGGTAAAACAGAGATAAGCATCTTGTGTCAGTCCTTCAGGTAGTTCCCAGACAGGTTAGAATGGATACACATAATAATCTGAGAGTAGGGACTCTTCTGCTCCCTCCTGAACCAGGATTGAGGGTCCCATACTAGGAACATGGTCTGCTGCTATTTTAAGACTGTCATTGCATTAAGACTCCACCACTTTAAGACCATCACTACACTAAGAGTGGATGTGGCAATGGCAAGTAAAAATGCCACAAAGCTTTCCTGCCATTTTCAAATTGCCTCTTCCCTGGTTCAGTACGTGTTTGGTTGCTGTAAATCTTTGGCTGATTTCAGGACTAAGATAAACTCAAAGAACCCCACAACAAAAAACAGTATAATCAAACTCTCAGAAGCCAAAAGACAAAGAAAGACTCTTTTCTCCAAAAGGAGAAAGAAAAAAGAAATTCGTTACAAAGAAGCGATCCTCAAAAAGATTAATAGCTAATTTCCTATCTGAAACCACGGAAGCCAGAGGCCAGACATATTTAAAGTGCTGAAAGAAAAAAATTGTCCACCAAGAATTCTATATTTGGCCAAACTGTTTTCAAAACTTAGGGAGAAATTAACACATTCCCAGATGAACAAAGGCTGAGGGAGTTTGTTACAACTTCCTACCACTGCCCTATAAGAAATGCCAAATTGAACCTTCATGTAGAAATGAAAGGACACTAGACAGCAACTCGAAGCTGTATAAACAAATAGAAATCTCCAGTAAAGATAAATACATGGGCAAATATTAAAGCCAGTATTGTGTTATTGGCTTGTAACTCCACTTTTTATTTCTTACATTATTGAAAAAACAAATGCATAAAGTAATCATAAATCAATGTTACTGGCTCACAATGCATAAAGGTGTAATTTGTGACAACAGTAATGTAAAGAGGAGGAATGGAACTGTATAGGAACAGAGTTTCTGTATGCTATTGAAGTTGGTTTCAATTCAATTTATATTGTTTTAACTTTAGAATGGTAAATGTAATCTTCTTGATAACCACAAAGAAAATATCAATAGACTATATGCAAAAAGAAATGAAAAGGGAATCAAAAGAGTTCACTACAAAAAAATCGACTAAGCACAGAAGAAGTCAGTAATGGAGTAAATGAGGGGCAAAAAATGCATAAGACATACAGAAAACAAGCAGGAAGCTGACAGAATTAAGTTCTTCCTCATCAGTAATTTTTGAAAAAGTAAGTGGATGAAGCTCTCCAATAAAAACATAAACATTGGCAGAATGGAGTTTAAAAAAACCCATAATCCAATAATATGTTGTCTGCAAAAAACTCACTTGATATCAAAAGACACAAGTTGGTTGAAAGTTAAAGTATAGAATAAAATATCCCATGCAAATAGTAACAGAAAAGAAAGAAAGAAAGAGAGAGAGAGAAGAAAAAAGAAAGAAAGGAAGGAAGGAAGGGAGGAAGAAAAAAAGAAAAAGCAAGAAAGGAAGAAAGAAAGAAAGATCTGGGATGGCTATGCTAATATCACACAAAATAAACTTTAAATCAAAAACTGTCACAAGGGGAAAAGGAGGGCACTATATATTGATAACAGGTTCAATCTATCAAAAAGATATAACAACTATAAACATATATGTACCAAACAACCCCCAAATATATGAAGCAAACATTGACAGAATTGAAGGAAGAAATAGATAGTTCTAAAATAGTAGTTGGAGATCAATACCTTGCTTTCAATAATGGATAACACATCTAGACAGAAGATCAGTAGAGAGGTAGGGGGATTGAATAACACAGTTAACCAACTAAATCTAACAGGCATATATAGATCACTCCACTCAACAACAGCAGAATACACATTTTTCTCAAGTACACATGGAACATTCCCCAGGATAGACCATACGTTAGGCCACAATACAAGTACCAATACATTTTTAAGACATTGAATCATACAAAGTATCTTCTTTAGCTACAGTGAAATGAAGGTAGAAATCAATAACAGAACCATTGATAGCCATTTCCCATCATGCCTGCCACACATGATATAAAGCAATGAAGGGAAAAACCTGATTTGCTATTTAGAAAAGTGGGAAAGAGGACATACCATTAACACAGAGTGTGTGCTGTTGCCCATTTTCAGGGATAGAAATAAATTAGCATCATTTATTCATTAGTGTGTTAATTTCTTGGTCAATCATTGGGCAGCCAGTGTTGCTGCCTGATGGGAAGATTTCCTATACTAAGTATTGAGTGGAGCCAACCTTGAAAGGGACATTTAAAAGGATTACACTGTGATGGGCTTCGCAGTACCCTTCCTCCTGTGCCAGTATTTAGGCTGGGGTATTTCCATGGAGTGTGTACAATCATAGGCCCCAGGTCACCAGAATTTAGTTTGATTTGTCTTGTTAATACATTCCCTGAGTGCTTTGTCTTTTGTATCCTTTTGCATTTACTTCATTCTTTATTATCACTGCGAAACAACTTTGTTTTCCTGTTCAGATGCTAAAAAGTGGTTATCAATACCTGCTGAGTTTTACACATCACAGATCAGTTTTATATATCAGGGTCAGAGACAGCAACTATTTCCAATGACTTTGAGACATACTTTGAATATGTGATTAACATGTTCAATGTTGAAATGTGTGTCAAGCTCATTATACTTGCTCTAAAAGGTTTCAAACTGCAAAGATTTTAAAATCTTTATCTTTGAATAGTTTTCCTGTGCTGTCCCTTGGTGTCAGACTGTTAATGTGCAGTCTGGCACCTTCAAATAATGTGGCTTTGTAACCAATTATTTACATGTTGTTTTATCCACAGAGAATCCTAAAGTCAAAACATACAACTCAATTAACTACATTTCCTCCTGTTCCACATTTCCCTCATCTTTTCTTCATCTTCTGTCTGTGTTTCCTTGGCCCTGTTTATATTAAGTGCTTTTGCCATTATATTTGATTGTGTGTATTCTGGTGAGTTACCACAATGCTTTATGAGACATGGTAGGATATAAATGCATGTAAGTTATATATATATGTATACACATATATATATACATATATATGTGTATACACATATATATATAGTTTGCTTGAGTGCAGTGTTTTTTGTTTTCTGTACTGAATTCATTAGCATGGGTCAGTATAAAATTTAGCATAGGTCGATATGTAATTTGTAAACTAATAATATAAAGTCTTAAAAGTAGGAATTAAGTCTTTTAAATTTAATTATTTATTGTAAAGAGCAGAATAGCATACATAAACAGGTGCCTAATGAAAACCTGTATTCTAATTTGGAACTCTCATGAACACCTATTTGTTTTCTTCTAATGGTATGATAGTAGGCCATTTGATTATTTTTATTTTTATTGCTTTAACTTTAGAACAATGAAGTATTCGTAAATTTTAAAAAGTATTTTCCTTTATTTGATGCGGGTGGGATACTGGAGAAATGAAAGGTCAAACACCTATTGAGGAATCCATACTTGTCTATATATTGTGCACTTTTATTTCAATAACTGATTTAAAATTCCTAAAAGGATGCTATAATAAGTTATTATGCCATTTTACAGACTGAATTAAGTGAATTTCAGGGAGGTATGAAACTTGCCTAAGGCTATCCAGTTGCCAAGTGGTAGAAGTGAGAATTAAATCCAGGTATATCTATTGCCAAAGCTTCTGCTCATCTCTTTACATCATCCACTTTTAATAGCCAATGCTTTCCTGCTTACAAATATGACTGAGGTTTCCAGACAGTCAACATTGCTTTTTAATCAGATAGAAAAATTACTGTTGATTCTCTAAAGACATATTCTTTTTCCATTAAGTGACTTTAGCTGTTCAAATAATACTTCCAGACAGTAGTAATCATACAGTTGGAGACTAAGAACAGAACTCAGGGATGTGTCTAGCAGTCAGTAAAGACCAACTGGGCTCACTGATGATATTTATGGTCATTTCCTCTAGACTAACTTAATCTTATTAATAAGACCCTAATACTTCACAGTATTGCCCTTGCCTGATTGTTTGTTCCTCTCCCTCTATCACTCTCTCTTTCCCCATATTATTATTATTATTGACAATTTTTGGTGAATTAAACTCAGGGATTAGTATTCAAGAGTACTAGTCACAAAAGCAGAGAATCCTAGATCACACCAAAGGAAGAAAATAGAGAAAAAGTATAAATTATATGAATACACACACACACACACACATACACACATGTACCAACTATATGTTGCACTTCTCCAAAATCTATTCAGTATCGGCACATTTACTGTGTATTAGCAGTAAGGCTAGAAATGAGCATAACACTCTGTTTACAAGATATAGAAAACAGACCCAAATATGGAAATTACTAGCAATGAGAATGGGGAAGAAAGACTATAACAAGGAATGTAGATGTTATTTTTGTTTCCTAGCTACGATGCCAAATATTGAACTTTCAACTTGAGACAAGGAGGCCATAAAAAGTTGTATTAGTTTCCTAGAGCTGCCATGACAAAGTACCAGAGACTAAGTAGGTTAAACAACAGAAATTTACTTACTCACAGGTCTAGAGGCTAGAAATCTGAGATCAGGTGTCAACAGGATTGATTTCTTCTTAGGTCTCTCTTCTTGGCTTGTAGATGCCATCTTTTCCTTTTGTCTTCACATGGTCTTCTCTCTGTACATGTCTGTGTCCCAATATTTTCTTTTTATAAGGACACCAGTCATATTGGATTAGAGCCCATCCATTTGACCTCATTTTACCTCAGTTACCTACTTAAGGGCCTTATCTCCAAATCAGTCATATTACGAGGTATTGGGGGTTAAGACTTCCACATATTAATTTGAGCAGGACACAATTCAGCTGATAATAGAAGATAAGAGTAATTTAAGCAAGTAAGTAACTATTTTTTACAGTGAGTTGCTTAAGGATATGAATTTACTCAAGAAAAACAACAAGAAGAAATTACATAACATTGTACGTTATACAAAGATATTAAATTAATCATCATAACATCCTGTGAGATGGGCATTAAATTAGACTAAGCAAGATTAAGCAACTTATCCAGAATTGTATACTTAGTACTTTCCAGAATTTAAACCAGGTATTCTCCCAGTTCCATTCTACGTTATACATTCATTTCATTATTTGAAATGAATTTTGAGTCTTCATTTTGCTTAGTTTCAGAAGTTATATGGGGATAGAAAGGAGTTGGATATTTTCAGTGACATTCACACACGAGGAAGGAAATTGAGTCCAGAAGCTTCAGTGATGTTTCCATGTAGAAGGCTAACAACAGAACCAGAAACACCGTTATCCTTTTGGTTCAGTGATCTTTCCCAAAGCACTACAAGAATCAATTTTAAGAAGCCCAATGTCTTCCAGACTTTCACCAATGGGCTCTGTAGGGTCCTCTAATAATATCTAAGAGACTTCTTAGTTTCACATTCCAAGCCACTTAAGACCAGGAGTTCTGATTGTTCTTTGTGAGGAAATCAAGTGCCAATCATAGCTGGTAATTCAGGATAGTTTCTTCAGGGCCCAGGCAAAACCTAATACACAGTAATAATCACTGTTAATTGCATCTTTGACAATGATTAATCAGGTATCAAAGAGCTGTATAAATTGGGAGAAATTATGGTCAAAGAGAAACATAGACCACAAATATTTAATTAATGCTCAATTATTTATGAGTTTAACTTCGGTTAAGCTAATTTTCCTTCTTCTAGACAATTTCCAATTCATCTCCACAAAGAGACCAGAATAATCACCTTCCAATACAAGATTTATTGTGTTCCTTTAATTAAAAGCCTACAGTGACTTCTACATTCACTCCGCCAAGTTTTGCTATGAGAGAAAAAGTAGCCATTATATTTTGTCTTGAATTAGATATGCCACCATACTTTACTTAGCTCATCCTACTGAAAGCACTTTGAGGGCAGATCCTACAGTCTTGTCTTACATCCTCTACAGAATCAAGCCAAGGGAATCACACATAGTTATAGCTGGAAAAACATTTGTTCTGGGTTGATATTTTTAGCCTTTAACACCAAGACTTTATCACCAAGACCTATCTTTACAGTCTCTAAGCAGAAGACCTTCTTGCCTTCCGTTTTCATATTGACTAGGAATGTAAAGGGAAGAACTGAGAAGTAGCCATAGTCCGCTAGCAGCCAGCACAGATAAATCATCTACGGAGACATTGTTTCTTTCAAAAGATATAAACATAAGAGGAAGTCCTAGAGTTTGAAACAATTGTGCATAAATAAAATTCCATAAAAACCTAGAAATCCAGATGCAGATCAGTAACATACTGGTTAAATAAGCTGTTATGTTCATGCAATGGAAAAGTGTACAGACATTAAGAAGAACAAGATACTCTTTTCTATGAGATTCTCTTTTCACTGAAATCATCAGTGCTGCAAAAACAATGTTAAATAATAGTTTTTCTTTAACATTATATCAGGCATCTTCATCTTGTCCTGCATTTATTGCCAGTGTTACTAAAGTTTATCATTTACCTCTTTCTCTTTTAGATATATAATTTTTTCTTATTGTGGAAGCATTCATCAATTCTTATTTTACTATTTCTTTTAAATTAGAAATGAATATTGAATTTTATAAAATATCTTTGGGGGATATTTCTAATGACTGTATAGTCTTGTTCTCCTTTGACCTTGTTATATGGTAAATTATATTTTGTTATTTTATATTATGCTATTTATTATATATTGTATTATGTTTACTAATTACATTTATTATATTATAATTACATTATAATTAAGGTAGCATTTTGTTTCAGATAGACAAAACAACCAGTGGAATAGGAAGCATCTTAAGATTAGATTCAAGAGCATAAGGGAATTGAGATTAAAATAAAATTGACATTTTAGATCTGTAGCAAAAATTATTCAACAAAAGTGGGAAAATATGGCTATCATTAATAAATTTTAGATATAGCAACTAGTTAAAAGTAAAAAAATAATGAAACTGTAAAAGTATCAGAAACCTGGGAGACTTGAAATAAATTATTCATGAGGAATACCTTTCTAAGATACAAAGAATTTAATTATATAAGAATTAAAATTTTCCACATGGCAAAATGTACTACAAAGATCAGAAAACAAGCAAAAGACATTGGGAAGTATATTTAGAAATAGATATGCTTTCTTTACAACTTTTGAGAGAAGCACATGTTTCTTTTTCCTTTAACCTGTTATGTGGGTATTAATCTATAATGTAAATGCATGGTTCCTTTCCTTTAACCTGTAATGTGAGATTTAATCTATATTGTAAGTGTGTGGTTCTTTTCCTTTCATCTGTAATATGAGTGTCAATATGGGGCATTGTTTCCAAGCACAGACTTTGGATGTTCCTGTACGGGTCCCATCACTGACCATCCACAAAAACTTGGAAATGTTACTTTACTTTCCTGGGTGTTAGAGTCATACCTAAGAAATGGAAGCAAAATAGAACCTTCCCCCAGGGATGATAGAAGGTTTAAAGGAGTAAATATGTAAATGACTTAGGACAGTGCCTAGTACAAGAGAGATCAATATAAGTACTTATCAATTTTTTAAAGAGACAAATGAAAGAAATAAAATGTAGTGATTTAAATCTATTGATATATATTCTTGACATTAAACTACCTTTTCATTCATTGGATGACCTAACTTGGTCATGCTTTTTCTTACTCTAGTGAACTTGGGTAGCTAATGGAATAGTTTAAAATTTTTGCTTTTATATTTACAAGTAAATTTGACCTGTAAATTTCTTTTTCCTTACAGTCCTAATCTCTTTTCAGTATTAGGATTATATAGACTTCATAAGATGAATAAAAGAGCATTCTTCCTTTGCTACTCTCTAGAAGTTTTTCTTTATGAATACTGATGTTATCTGTTTAATAGAAGTTTGATAGAATTCACCTCCCAAATGATCTGGGTGGGTCTGGTATTTTCTTGGTGAAAGATTGTAAACTATTGCCTTAATTCCTTTACTGGTTAAAGAACTCCAGCTATATATTTCCTCTTGTGTCAGTTTTGGTAAACTTTAGGAGCTAGGAAATTGTCCACCTTACATAAATGTTCAAACTTACTGGCATTTCATATATTCTCTGTTTGTACTCTCTGCTATAACATTGTCCTGATTCTTTCTGTATATTATTTACATATATTTTTGTTTTTCTTAATCAAAGTGTGTTTTTTAAATCTTTTCAAAGAATATTATTTTGACTTACTAAATCACCTCAATTTTATACTTTTTTCTGTTTAATTAAGTTCTACTCATATCTTTATTATCTATTTTTTCTATGTTCTCGAGGTTTATTGTTTTGTTCTTCTGATGTTAATTAAAACACTTGGTTATTAATTTTAATAAATCTTTTTAGTTATAAATATTTGAACCTTTTTGAAGATTCCACCTTAGTTGTATCTAAGGGTCAGCTCCTCCACATTGTTGCTGGCCTAAGGCTTAGTTCACCCTATAGCAATGTATATATTGACATTTTTTCCCCTAGACTTTCTGTGTTTTGCTACTTCTCACTTTTCTTTGAAGAGAAGCCCTTTGAAAAATCCTTTACTTATTTTACAGCCAATAAGTCTTTAAAATAATGTGTACTTTTTTAAGATAAATCTACTTATATAATTAGGCAGAAAATCTGATGTGCCATATTTTTAAAAACAGCATAATTTCACTCTTCTCCATGATTAATCTGCTGTTTTACACAACCTTTGAGTTTTTAGCTTTATCAATGACATGTACTTTAAAAAATTTTTAAAGATACTACCCAGTCCTTTAAAACATCCTTGTTCCTTGTTTCAGTTCTAGTTTTATGTATATTTTCTGCCTTGCACCTGATAATTCCAACATCTGATGGATGGCCTTGGGAATCTAATTCTGGTATTGATTGTTTTTGCTGATTCTCTCCAATTGTAGCTGATTTCTTCATTATTGTGTAAATTTAGATCATGAGCTCATGTTTAGCTAAACTTTATCTGTGGGAATGCTATAGGCCTGGATTGAAGTTCTACCTCTCCAGAAAGGGTTTAGCTTTGTGTTTGGAATACCACCTATTTGGGAGCATTTTAAGTTAATTTCTTAGCTTCTGTTTGCAAGACCACAAATAAATTTGCAACCCAAACACTGTGAACACAGATCTGGGGTTCAAAATTCTCAAGATTTCCTACTTGTTTCTTACCCAGAGCAGAGGCCAAGAGAATTTGGTCTTAGTCTCCCTTTGCCAGCAGATATTTTTTCTACTGGCACACCCTTTCATTAAAGGTGAAGCTAGGGATAGGTTTAGTTCTAACTTCCCATCTAGTAGGGATGGAGTCTTATCTCCTGCCTCCCATGTGGTCATGGCCATTTAAAAACAAGTCTCTATGTCAGGTGTGTCATTAAACTATGGCCTGTATTCCAAATCCAGACAGCTGCCTATATTTTATGGCCTATGAGCTATGAATAATTTTCACATTTTAAGTGGTAACATTTTAAATGGTTACCTAAGTACCTAAATAATATCCTCAGTTTTGCCTCTTTGGTCCACAAAGCCTAAAATATTTGCTATCTGGCTCCATAACAACAGGATTGCCAGCTTCTGTTCTAAGCTATCAAGATCTTCAATCCACTCTTAATATAGCTATAACTCTCACACATGTACCCCCCTTCTTTCATGGGTCCTGGAAATTTCTATTGCACACTTCAAAAATCAACCACGCACTTAAAAATAAGTTGTTTCCGTTTCACCTAGCATACCGAACTCTTTTCTTTTAGGAGAGTTTTTCAAGTAATCTTGCCCACCATATTCTTCAGAGCTTCATTAATAATGGCAAAAAACTAAAACAGCTTAACATTCAACAAATGGGAATTGTTCATAACAATTATAGAAGCACATACAGTAGAAAACTATAAACTGTTATTGAAACAGTGAGACGTAACTATTTTTATTCTTAGAAAACTATGTTTATTTAGGTCCCTTTTGTTTAAATAAGTATATTTCTGTGTATGTATGTATACAGTCATGCATTTATATACACATACATTATTTGTATATTTATATAAACATATGAAATACATACATATACACATACCTTTGATTTATATTTGTATACATACACAGGAATATAATTATATATATCATATATTTATATACATTGCACCGAAAACTGGTAGTATACATATATATTATGTATAAATGTGTGTATATGTGCATGTGTAGAAAAACAGGTTGAGAGATATGTAAGCATGATTTAGACAGGGTTCAAGATTTTAAAAGTAGTTATGTGTAGGTAGTAAGATTATGGCCCATTTGATTTAAAATATTGCATACTTTTACATCAGTTGTTATGATGGACAGATTCCTATGTAAATAAAATTATAAGTAGCTATACATACTTGTATGTGTAATGTATAATTAAAATATATATAGTTTTATATATGTATTATATTTATATTATATAATTGTCTTATAATAATACATTATATATTGTTACATAGAATATATTAAATATAATGTATTATATCAGATAATAATTATATATTTATATATTGTGATATAATTATTTTATAATCAATATATGATATCATATTAATATTATGAACATATTAAACATAAATACATTACATTAGTCATATATATTTTGTATATAATATATGCTATGCAAAAATATATATTAATATAATACATAATTGTTATACATTAATATAAATATTAATATATTACATTTATACATCAATATAATATTTAATATTGGTATATTTATATTATATGTAATATATACATAGCTAATGCTCTTTAAAGCCATCTGCTACAAGAAGCAGAATGATACCAGGAGTATGGCCAAAGCAAATCCTAAAACTATAAGATTATTTATATTCATTTATATGTCATTTTCCTGGAATCTGCATCTGGCTATTAGAGAGCACACACAGCAAAATCACCAAAAAGTGCCCAGGAGGACATGGAATCCTTTATTTATTGGAACCTCAAAGGAAACATAGTGCTATTCAGTCCCCCGTCAGAGAGCCAAGAGCAAATCTTGAAGCACCCAGTAAAAGCCAATTCAAATAAAAAAGCTTTTACACATAAACTTGAAAAAGTTAAGTTCCCAAGAGACCCCCTACATCAACCACTGAAGCTCATTTGGCAGTAAAAACAATAACATTCACAGAACAACAAGAAATCTAAAACAACAGTTGTTTTACCAAAAAACAAAACAAAACAGCTAATTAGTGTCTTTCCTGTTTGAAAGAAGGGGGTGGGAAGTGGGCAGAAGACCTGAGAGGAAAGACAAAAAGAAAAGGAAAAGGAAAATAAAAGTTTCCAGTTTGACAATCAAGCTGTCTTCTGCATCCATTTCGTCCCAAGACCACAAAGCCAATGTGGAGGCTTTTTCCTCCTTTCCTTTTCTTTTCATGAGACTGATCACAACCAGCACTGCAGATTCCATCGAATTAAGGAATGCTGTTGCCTACATGTGTGAATGAGCTGTGAGTATCAAGTACTGAAGCAGAGGAGACCTAAAGTGAAACGTCCTCATGAATGTCCATGTGGCTAAGCAGGAAGTTAACCTGTCATAGATGTGCTAAAGTAGAATAGTTGGGTTTTATTTTATTTACTTTTCCCTGGACTGTGTTGAATGACTGTCATCTACAAGTTCAGGCTACTTTTTGCTGAGGATTAATGCACTGGGAGAGCTGAGAGAAAACTGAACAGTAGAGCTGTCTTTTTCTTGACCAGTTCGCCTTACTTTCCCAAACCCAAAGTCTTTCCCTAATTCTTTCTCCTTTTTATTGTAGTAAAATGAACATAACATAAAATTCACCATTTTGATCATTTTACAATTCATTGTACCATTCAGTGGAATTTAGTACTGTCACAGTGTTGTGTAACTATCACCACTGCCTAGTTGCAAAACATTTTCATCACCCCAAAAGGAAACCTACACCCATTTTAAGCAGTCATTCCCTATTTCCCTCTCTTCCAAACCCCTGGCAACCACTAATGTATAATATTTTCTGTTTCTATGGATTTGCCACTGCTGGACATTTCCTATAAATGGAACCATACAATATGTGGCCTTTCCTGTCTGACTTCTTTCACTTAGTTGCATCCATGATGTAGCATGTATCAGTAATCCATTTACTTTTACGGCTGGATTCCCTGATCCTGTTTTCTTCATTCTGTTTGAATACAAACTTTAAAATATGTTGAGGGCTTCCCTGGTGGCGCAGTGGTTGGGAGTCTGCCTGCCAATGCAGGGGACATGGGTTCGAGCCCTGGTCTGGGAGGATCCCACATGCTGCGGAGCAGCTGGGCCCATGAGCCACAACTACGGAGCCTGCGCGTCTGGAGCCTGTGCTCCGCAACAAGAGAGGCTGCAGTAGTGAGAGGCCCGCGCACCGCGATGAAGAGTGGCCCCCGCTTGCCGCAACTAGAGAAAGCCCTCGCGCAGAAACGAAGACCCAACACAGCAAAAAAATAAAATAAATAATTAAAATATGTTGAGGATGAAGCTCTGTTTCAGTTGCACATCTATTAGGACAATTCATTTAAAGAAGGTGAAAATGGAGATGTTGTTGTGAAATGATCATCGTTGAGAAGCCTCAGCCAATTTGATAATGAAAAGTTTGGGAAATGTTGCAAAAAATTATTTGCTTTATATTAAAAGCCTTTTAAACAAGGATTCAGGAGACTGTCTTTTTCTTGCAGGTAACTTAAATGAGTCAGAAGAAATAACTGCCCTTTAAAACAGATTTTGAAAGGATTCTATTTATTCTTAATAGACAAATGGGAGTACACGTTGTTCATATCCAATATGGACTCCCTGTCCAAACACTGTTTATCATTCTAGCCACCACTATCGAATTATATTTCTTGAGAGTAAGGTAGCTTAATTTCTGCATATTACTTTTTAAAATTCATCTATCAAATCCATTAATACAGTATAAACAAGAGATGTTCATGTTTAAGCGCAGTTCAAATATCAGTTATAAAGAACCCCCAGTAAGAAAAAGAATCCTGTATCTCTTGCCAGAATGTTGTCAGCTCTGGGGTGCTTTGCTAGCTGAAAGACACTTTTATTGTTAAGAGGACAGAGGTTGTTTAAGAGGGATGAGAGCCAAAAAATTTTAAGTACTTGTATGTGTTAAGAACAGTGCTAGGCTATCTCATACTCTATATCAGTCAAGGCTCACCATTTTACATATGTGAAAAGCGAAGTTAAAAGTGTTTTAGTAACTTACTGAAAGGCACGCGACCAGTAAATCCGAGCAAGAATTCAATCCCAAATCTGTCACACTGAAGTTTGAGCTAATTTTTGAGATTAATAAAAATAGCACTAAATTAAAAGTTCAGAGATATTTTTTATTTCATACTCTTTCACTAATGCTCTTTGGAGATGACTCATTTCATTTATATGGGCCTTAGTTTTCACAACTGTAATAGTTGGAAGCTTGACTAGATGATCTCTATGTAGTCTTCCAATTCTAAAATGTTCCATTAATTTGGATTCTTACAATAATTGCCCTTGCAATATATGCATGCTGCCACCAAGCGGCAGTAGAGAGTACTAGTTCCTTTTTTATCCCTAGTGGGGAGTGCATTTTGACACCAGACTTGTCCGTCAATAGTACAATCTGTTAATATAACTATAAAATAACAAAATAATCTGGTATTATTTCCTGTAAAGCAGAAGCTTTACATTGTGTCTATGAATCGTATCAGAATCACCTTTAGGTTTTTACATAGTGGAAATCCAGAACCCATTGAGTGAGAATCTTCAGAGATGGGACTTGGGCATCTGGATTTTATTTATTTTTTTGCTTCTGCAGGTGATTCTGATATTCAGCCAGTTTTAGGATAAACAAACAGAAAGTGTAAAACCCCCTTCCACTAACTGTTGACATTTTATAACTAACCTTTAGTCTGATATACACATACACATACACATACACATTCACATATACATACAGATTATGGGCATGCCTTGTTTTATTGTGCTTCATTTTATTGCACGTCACAGACATTGTGTTTTTTACAAATTAAAGATTTGTGGCCGCCCTGTGTCCAGCAAGTCTATCAGCACTTTTTTTCTAACAGCATTTGCTCACTTTGTGTCCCTATGTCACAATTTGGTAATTCTCTCAATAGTTCAAACTTTTTCGTTATTATTGTATTTGCTATGGTAATCTGTGATCAGTGATCTTTGATGTTACTATTGCAAAAAAGATTATGGCTTGCTGAAGACTCGGATGATGGTTAGCATTTTTTAGCAATAACGTATTTTTAAATTAAAGTATGCACATTGTTTTTTTAGACATAATGCTAATGCACACTTAATAGACTACAGTATAGTGAAAACATAACTCATATGTACTGGGAAAGCAAAAAAATTGTGACTTGCTTTATTGTGGTATTCTTTTTATTGTGGTGGTCTGGAACCAAAACCACAATATCTCTTAGGTATGCCTTTATATGGCTTTGTAAATATTGCTCTTACTTAAGCTCATCAAATATAACTCATTCTAAACAACATTTAACACTTTTTTCCATCCAATTTTAGCTTCCTTCTTTTAAGGTCATCCTCTGAGTACCCTAAAGGTACAGATATTTCCATGAAATATCTGTGTCTAATTTGCCAGCAATGAAACCCAACTTTTTTTCTTTTGTCCCATGATAGAGAAGTGAAAAAATTCATATACCCACACATACACCTTGAATTTTCCACACAATAGCTTTTTGGTTTAATAACTTACTAAAGGGAGCATTGCAAAAATACCCACTCTAACTTAAAGCAATAGTGTTTTCATTGTCGTTTCATTTCAGTTTTAAGTATTTATACATTTTTCTTGATCTCTTTAACTCAACAGTCATTGTATGACTTTTTTTGGGGGGTGGGGAGGCCCGCACTGCACACCATGCGGGATCCTAGTTCCCAGACCAGGGCTCGAACCTGTGCCCCCTGCAACGGAAGCACAGAGTCCTAACCACTGGACCACCAGGGAATTCCCCCTATGATTTTTAAATTTGTTTTAAATAATCATATATATGAAATTTTGCTATATATTATGCATATGACATTATCGTAGGAGATTATATTTTATGATGTTATTGTTTCTTTAAAACAATGTTTATTCTTTCTAATAACTTTTTGTGAAATTCTCATATAATTTGAAAAAAGTGTGGGTTTTGTTGTTGTTTAATGTTAAGTTCTTTCTGAATCACTTAGTTTGAACTTATTCATAGCATTATTCAAACTTTTATTTTTTCTTATTTTTTTCTGCTTGATCTATCTAGTTTTAAGAAACTTGCAGTAAAATACTAATTTTTTTATTTTTAATTGTTTTAGTTTTCAGTTCCACCTTATGCTTCTAGCACTTGTTTTATCACATATTTTACAGTCTATTTTAGGTACCTATATGTTCATGATTGTTATATATTCTTGATCTATTTTTGTTTTACCAGTATATTTAATCTCTTTATGTTTTATGACGTATTTTATCATGAATTCTATTTTATCTAGTTTTAAATCACTACACTGATTTCTTATAGTTCATATTGACTGGTAACTCTTTATACCAAAACGTAAAATTTTTTTATTATCAATTTTTTGTCCTATTATTTTAAGAATTAATCAAGTAGACAACATGTTCAATTTTGTATTTTTAATCCAGTCTTCTGGTATTTGAATTCAACATATTTATATTTACTGCAATTAATCTTATATTAGGATTTATTTTGGCTATTTAACTTTATATTTTCTATTGCTTACACTTTCATTTCTTTCTGCTTTTTCGTCTCCTCCTATATGGCCGCTCATTGGATAGACTGTTTTATTTGAGAGTTAAACATCCTAGTTTTTTTCTTCTAGTGGTTAAATGTAATTTATAAAGACCCACACTTAGAGTCATTTCTTCCTATGAATATTTTAAACATCAATATATAATGTTTTTCAGAAAAGAAAAATGGAGCTAACATGATTTTTCCTTCCTCTGGGCTCCCCTTACCTATTCATGTGCCCACCCTACTCATTAAGAATTTTAGTTCTGAATTGGTATGAATATGCTCATTAATCTGATCTTTGAGATTTAAAAAAAAAATAAATGAGAGTTACCATACCTCCTGTATATTTTATAGCACATTATTGAATTAATGAATTTAGTTAGTTAGTTATGACATACTTTCATAACAAGTGTTTTCAAAGGAGGTTTTTATATGGTAACCCTTCTGACGCTTTGCGTATCTGAGAATGTCTTCATTGTGGTTTCATCTTAAATGATAATTTAGCAGTATATAAAATTCTAGGTTCACACTTATTTTCCTTCAAAAGTTTGAAATTATTACTCCATTATCTTCTGGCCTGCATTTGTGATCAAGAAACCTGATGTCCGTATGACACCTGTTGATTTATAGTTCATCTACTTATTTTTTCTCACTGGACTTTTTGAATTTTTCATTGTGATGTCCTTAATTTTCTTTATAAATTTAAACATGTGGTTTTTTTTCCTCTTTCCTATCCTGTTTGGAACACTTTATGGTTTTAATCCAGGAGCCTTTCACAGTATTCATAAGTGTTGTTCCTGCTTCAGATTATGAATAGTTTCCCATATCACTTTGTAAGTATTCAGCATGCTGATTTTCAAATCTGGCATTGTTTATTATTAGTTAAATATAAATTTATTATTTCAGTACACTTTTTTATAGTATTTGTGCTCCTCAGAAGACTTGAAGCTTATATTGTCCTGTGGTCATAAGCAGGACCACCATACATGACTATGCCAATCCAACATTGCATAAACATGCCTGGTCAAGGGGATGAGAGGACCTGACATGCACCTGTGCTTCATCACCAAGCTGATGCTCTGGAACAGGACTGATCCTCCCAGAAATCAAAGTGAACTTTTCTTCACCCAAAGGTGTCATCTACTTGTCGAGCCAACCATATGGTGCTGCCTTTTCCTAATTCCTGGGTCCAGAGTGAGTGCTTATTTCTAATTTTTCTGCCTAGACATGTTGTGCCTTTAAAATTGTTTCAACAATTTGCCCACCTTGTAGAAAGTATGTTTTTCTAATTTGTTCATCCAGAAAGGATACTTTTTTCTAATTTATACAAATAAAACTTATGTGTAGGGTTACCATGTATCCTGGTTGGTCTGGGACATTCCCAGTTTATACCCATAGAGCCAAGGTAGTTATTAATTGCTCCCCTTTCACTATCAAAAATGTCCTGATTTGGATGATAAATTAAGTGGTCATCCTACTTGTAGGTTCCCTGTAAGTAGCCTTGGATATGACTAATACTTGGGTAGATTGTTAATGTGTACTCAGGGAGGGGGCCAAAGCCCAGGCTCTATTTTGTGATGCGACTTTCTCAGTGACTTAAAGAAGAGGGATCTGCCCGGAGTGGATGGGCCCTAAAGCAAAGATCTTGGTTTGAATTTACCTATTTGCTGCCAAACCCCAAATAAGTTTGCGACTCTACCTTTCAGCAAAACTCCTTGTCTCACTTTCCTGAACATAGCTTTCCTTCAAGGGCTTTTCACCTCCAATCATACAACATTCAGAATCTAGGAGAAAAGTAGAAGGTAGTTATGACAACTCAGACAGCTTACTGACACTTCAGCCAGACTTTAATACTGCCCGGGAGTTACCTACCAACCAAGCTATGCTGGGCGGCTGCTGCTTTTTTTTCTTTTTTAAAGCAGCCCTACTCCAGAGTTCTGCCCTGACCAATCTTTTGATGGGGGCTCCCAGTCCTATACCTACTTAGGCTCCTTTTTCCACCCTGTGCCAGGTCACAACCACCTCCATTTCCCCAGGAGTTTCTGTAGGGGCTTACATTCATTTTTCAGATCTATATATGTTTTTTTTACTTTTTCCGTCATTACCAGAGTTGGATTTGTTGGAGACAACCAGCAGCCTATGTCAGTGCTGCAAAACCAAAACTCCTCTCTTTTATGTTCATAGTCCCGTTGACTTCAAACAGCAAGCCCACAGATAATCATTGCAGGGCCAGGAGCAAGAGAAAATATGGGGATCACATGTTATATATCCAAATATTTAGAATTAAATATCTACCCAAATCTGTTAAGCATGTTTTATATCCTCTTACCTTGACAGATACACCTTAATGAGAACTTGGAAGGGCTGGTTACACTTTAGATACAGTGGGAGCTAGTCCCCATCAAGGACCTCCCACCCATGGCCCACCCAAGATAGGCTACATAATTTGTATGGCACAGTGCAAAATAGAAATGTTTAGGCCCCTTATTAACAAAGTATGAAAAAAATGTCATTAAAGATATTAAACTATGAAGTTTTCCCCTTTCTTCTGCAGTCCCTCTTCTCTCTTCCTCAACTTGTCATGGGTGTTCTGTATTTACTATCTAAAGAAGAATTGAAATTTTAAATTATTATCATGAATTTTATATCCTTTTAGTATGTAAGGCCAATTTTAAATGCAAACATCTTTATACTGTAAAATCTTTCTGTTGCACCATTTTATATTGTGCAATGTCAGTTTTAAATATGAATATGAGAGCATTTAACTTGTATGCAGAATTACCTAAACTATATGATTCATATTTTATAGCTCATTACATATATAAAGTATATACATATGTATGTATGTATATATGTTACCACAACAATGGAAACATTGCACGAAATTATTTCAACTTTTTTTAGTTCACTTTTCCATATATGCACATCCACCAAAAATCTCTACCTTCACCTTACTGATGAGTAAGAAAGGGCTAACTGGGAAAGGAACTATTGATCACCCTTTCTCTTTCCTTCTATGTCATCACTTTCAGTATAAGTGGTTGGCTATTAAAGAGAAGTAACACAAATAAGAAAGAATATGATAGGGTTCCTTGGTCATTCACATTTCTTAGAACACCAGTGCTTACTTTCTGCATTCAAAGCAAGTTCTGGTTCAAATAGAAAGCATGGCCTCTCAGGACTGTCCGTGCCTGCCCTTAGTAATAGACCTAACTTGCTTACCTATACTTGCTTTGAGTCTCACTGAGCTCCCGTGCGTTGTGAATTCACTGAAATTCTGTGCTCATGGGGCACTAGGAATGCTGCCATGCAAATAGGGTGGCAAGCAACAGTGGTGAGCATGCATATTGCATGTATCTCCTCTGTTTACATGCATGTTCCATTGTCCTATTAGACTCCACCTTTGGAAAACAAATCCAAAGAAGAAATTATTAAGAATATCAAGACATCAATAGCAGAGCATTAAACTAAGTGCAGGGTCCTTTTCTGTGCAGGTCCCTGTGATTGCACAGATTATATGCCTGGGCCCACCTCACTTCTCTTCCCAGCCTTGGTTCTATCCTGTATAGCTTCACACATCAGCCCGTTCAAACCATGCTCTATCCCCTGCAAACAGCTATGTGTTGGCCTTCTACCCTTGTGAGGACAAATCCAGAGAAGAGGCCTGTGCTGGCACCGAAAGCAGGTTTGAGGATTTGGGGCAGGAAATTTCAGAGTCCCAACCTACCTGGATCATGGTCTAAGGACAAGGGGTCTGGCCCATGTGAGTGTATCCCCTAAATCTCATGATCTCTTTATTTCCAAGAGGCAGACCAGAGAGTGACCCTCTAAAAGCACAGGGTCCGTGGTAGGGACTACACTTGCCTAGGTCTTAGGTACTCCAGCCAATCAGCCAATACAGTCTTTGTTCTTCTCCTTCTCATCATAACTCATCTTATTTTAAATTTATCATTTCTCATAAGTTTCATCTCATTCTGAGTTTTAGCTTTATTAGTATCATTTCCCCTTGGTCAATGGCTCTCTTTTTATCTTTCATACATGTCCTTTCTTAAATCAATCTTATTGAAGAGGTACTTGAGCAGCCATAAAAGTCTCTGTAGACACCTCCTCGGTTTCTCCCATACTTATAATATTAATGACACTATTGTCAGAATCTCATTTTCTGGCATTACTGTGAATTGACACAACTAAGTGAAAGGTCCAGAATCAGAAAACTGTAGAACTTTATAGTCTTATGGGATCTGTGACTCAAGAAGTTATTAAGAGGCTTCTCCTAAGTAGAACGGGTAATTGGTAGCATAACAACTGGTGGGTCCTGGACCTTTCGACTCCCAGTCTAATGCTCTGTATTATGCTGTTTCAAGACAGAATTAACTGGTAATATCTTGACCTTTGACCTATGGTTTGTAAGACCAGCCTATACCACTGATGAAATGCAGCTCTGAATGTGAGGATCTAAGAGAAAAATCAGACCCAGTATTAGTATCTTGATAAGTATATGAACATATGTAGTATGTATGCCTATGGCAGTCATTGTTAATGAAACAAAGTCCTCTTTCACTTGGAGTGTCATACTTCTTCTTCCCATTAATAAACAATGAAAATTGGAACAAAAGACAAAACCTGTAATCATCCAGCTATATAAAACTAAAAATATTATACAGCTCAGAAATACACATCTAACATTAAAACTGAAAACAATGACAACATATTAAGCTTAAGTCTAACATTTTGTAAATAGCCATTTTAAAACAGGCTTTGGTCAATCAAAGTTCTCTTATTGGTCAACAATTGCTACAGTAATGCTGTGTAATAAGCAATCAAAAAAAAAAAAATCTCGGTGGCTCACACACTAGTCATTGATTCTCAAGGATTGACAGGACAGGTGGTGCTGTGGTACTCAGTGCTGCAAGTCTGCAGGTCCAGGTTTGCAACATGTGTGTTTTGTGTATCTTGGGCCCACAAGCAAAGCAGGATTGGTTCTTCTTACAGTGATGTCAAAAGTCAAGACTGCAGGTAGACAAACAGGATCTCTTAAGACCTAAGCTCAGTATTGGCACATCGTCACTTCTGCTCACACGCCCTGAGCCAAAGAAAGTCCCATGACCAAGCTCAAATTCAAGGATTGGGGAAGGACAACCCACCCACAATGAGATCACAATAAGAGTGTGAATGCAGAGAGGATGGAAGAATTGGAGACACTCATTCAGACTACCACACACCAGATGCCAACAGGAAGAAATGGGGTGAAATAATTTTGGAGTCATGCCTGAAGGTATTACTCCTAATAAAAGATACTTATTTTGTTCATATTATCCAATTTCTACTAGTTGTCAGTAAATTGCTCTGTGAGTGTGAATATTTTTCCTCATGGGGAATCTAATGATTTTGTCATTTTATAAGAGGTCAGAATCTTCAACTGCAGTTGATTCACTGTTGGCTTTCCTGCAAAATGACCACCACCCAGAGGATCCTGAAAAGATGTCTCTTCACCATTTAATATTATGTCCATGGTTTTTTAGTAAGGCTTTGTCATCACCCATTTTGGAAACTAATGTTAAAAACATGGCTGCACTGGAGATGTAAAATTTCAGGTCTTTCCTTTGGAAATAGCTTTAACTCTTAAGCTAAAAGTTAAAAACCAATCAAACAGTGCACCACAACAAAGAGTAGCCCCTGCTCGCCACAACTAGAGAAAGCCCGCATGCAGCAACGAAGACCCAACACAGCCAAAAATAATGAATAAATAAAAATAAATAAATTTATTTTAAAAAACAAACAAACGAGCAAAACCACTAACAGCATTGTAAAAGGGAGATGGGGAAAAGAGATGAGTGTGACTCCAAGGAAATAATAATTGTATTAATATTTATTTTCTTTAAAAAAGGCCACTTCTTCCCTCTTTTACCATTCTTTAATTGCAATAATAAACATTATGCAGAATTGGGAGATTGGGATTGACATATATACACTAATATGTATAAAATAGATTAATAAGAACCTGCTGTATAAAAAAATAAATAAAATAAAATGCAAAAATTCAAAAAAAAAAACAAACATTAGGCAGCCCTTCTCTAACCAAGTATTTAAAAGTATGCTACAACAGGAAGGTATAGGGTATGGTTTTGAGGAAGAAGATTGGGGAGGGGTGGGGACTAAAGAGAAGCAGCTACTCTGGAAATATTCTTAAACAAAACTAAAACTGCAACATGAACTTGAACTTTCGTTGTTTCATTTTAAAAGTAAGCATCGTATTGCTTCATATTTTCATTTTTATGTTTAAAATACTATTTATATGGACATTTTAACAATATTAAGTCTTCCAGTCTATGAACATGGGATCATACTACCCAAAGTGATCTATAGAGTTAATGCTATCCCCATCAAAATCCCAATGGCATTCTTTACAGAAATAGAAAACAATTCAAAATTCAAAAGACCCCAAATGGCCAGAGTAATCTTGAGAAAGAAGAACAAAGTTAGAGGCATTATACTTCCTGTTCTCAAAATATATTATAAAGTTATAGTAATTAAAACAGTATGCTACTGGCATATAGACATATAGACCAATGGAACAGAACAGACAGCCCAGAAATAAACCCACACATATACAGTCAAACTGATCTTCAACAAGAGTGTAAAGAATATGCAATGGGAAAGGGTAGTCTCTTCAACAAGTGGTGTTGAAAACTGGATATCCACATGCAAAAGAATGAAATTGGACCTTTACCTTACACCATACACAAAAATCAACTCAAAATTGATGAAAAGACTTAAGAGTAATACCTAAAACTGTAAATCTCCTAGAAGAAAACACAGGAGAAAAGCTTCTTGATATTTATCTTGGTAATGGTTTCCTGACTATGACATCAAAAGCACAGGCAACAAAAGCAAAAATAGGAAAGTGGGATTACATCAAACAAAAAATCTTCCATATAGCAAAAGAAACCGTCAACAGAATAGAAAGGCAACCCATGGAATGGAACAAAATGAAACCATGTGTAATCGTTAGTTAAATCCATTACACCTGTAACCTGCCTTCACTCATCAAGGTCATTTTAATTGTTGCTATGAAAAACTTGCATGTCCTTCAAGCGGCTTGTAGCCTAAACAGTAAGGTGTTTGCCCAAGGTGTTTTCCAGGAACTTGGAGTCAGCCATGTCTAGTTCGAGCTGAGCCAGTTGAGACTGGATAGGACCACCAACCCTCCAACTGGGCATGTGTGAGTGTCTGCTTTGTGACCTTTTGATGTCAGAGAGCTGAAAAGTCCACCCTCAGATCATGCAAAGCACCTCCATTTTTAAACCTGTGTCCCATGAAGAGGTCCATAGCTTAGTTACACCTGCTCAGAATGACAATTACCTCACCTTTCCCAATTACCTCTCCCCAAGCTCCCCACACTCCCCATGCCTCAGATCACCCTGCTTCTTTATCCCATAAATACCCAAGCCCCTTGCCTTCAGGGAGGCAGATCTAAGACTTGTTCTCCCACCTCCTCACTTGGCTGCCTTGTGAATAAACCCCTTCTTTGCTGCAAACCCAGTGTCTCAGGGTTTTGACCAGCTGCGCGTTGGGCAAAATGAACCTGATTTGGTAACAAAAATATTTGCAAACCATATATCTGATAAGGGATTAATATCCAAAACATATAAGGAATTCCTACAAATTAATAACAAAATGAAACAAATGACCTGATTAAAAATGGACAGAAGACTTGAATAGACATTTCTTCAAAGAAGGCATATAAATGGCCAATAGGTATATGAAAAGGTGCCCAACATCACTAATCATCAAAGAAATGCAAATCAAAGCCACAATAAGATATCACCTTATGCCTGTTAAGATGGCCATTAAGAAAAAAAAGAAGGTAGCAAGTGTTGGTGTGAGGATGTGGTAAAATTGGAACCCTTAATCACTGTTTGTGGGGATGCAAAATGGCACAGCAGCTATGGAAAACAGTAGGGAGGTTTCTCAAAAATTAAAAATAGAACTACCATATGATCCAATAATCCCACTTTCAGGTATATAGCCAAAAGCATTGAAATCGGGATCTCAGAGAACAGTAGACCCCCTTATCCACAGTTTTGATTCTGTGGTTTGTTACACGTGGTCAACCTCAGTTTGAAAGTATTAAATGGAAAATTCCAGAAATAAACAATTTATAAGTTTTAACTCTCGGGTAATTCTAAGCAGTGTGATGAAACTTTCACCGACCTGCTCTGTCCAGCCCAGGACGTGAGTCATCCCTTTGTCCAGCGGATTCCACCCTTCGTCACTCAGTAGCCGTCTCAGTTACCAGGTTGACTGTCTTGGCATTGCAGTGCTTGTGTTCAAGTAACTCTTACTTTACTTAATAATGGCCCCAAACACACAACTAGTGATGCTGGCAATTCAAATACGCCAAAGAAAAGCTGTAAAGTGCTTCCTTTAAGTGAAAAGGCGAAAGTTCTTGCTTTAATAAGGAAAGAAAAAAAAAAAAACAAACTGTATGCTGAGGTTGCTAAGATCTATGGTAAGAACAAAACTTCTATCTGTGAAATTGTGAAGAAGGGAAAATAAATTTGTTAGCTTTGCTGTTGAACCTCAAACTGCAAAAGTTAGGCCACAGTGCATGATAAGTGCTTAATTAAGATGGAAAAGGCATTGCATTTGTACAATAAGATATTCTGAGAGAGATAACATTCACATAGCTTTTATCATAGTATATTGTCATAATTGTTCTATTTTACTGTTGTTGTTAATATCTTACTGTGCCTAAATTATAAATTAAAACTTATCATAGGCATGTATACATAGAAAAAAATATATGGTATATACAGGGTTCGATGTTATCCAAGGTTTCAGGCATCCACTGGGAGTCTTGGAATGTATCTCCCACAGATAAGGGGGGACTACTGTATCTGCAATCCTATCCATGTGCATCACAGCATTATTCACGACAGCTAAGACAGGGGAACAAACTAAATGTCTACTGACAGACGATAGGATAAAAAAATGTACTATATACATACAATGGAAGGTTATTTGGTCTTAAGAAGGTAATCCTTCCATATGTCACATGGGTGAACCTGGAAGATATCATGCTAAGTGAAATATGCCAGTCACAGAAGAATATACAGTGCATGATACCACTTATATGGTGGTTGCCAGGGGCAGTGGGAGAGGGAAATGGGGAGTTTTTCAACAGGCATAAAGTTTCATTTATGGGACATGAATAAGTTCTAGAGATCTGCTGTATAACATAGTGCCTATAGCTAACAATTCAGTATTGTACACTTAACATTTTGTTAAACGGATGGATCTCACATTAAATGTTCTTACCACACAAACAAAAGCAAACGAACAACCCCAAAGGAGCAGAAGGAAACTTTTGGAGGTGATGGATATGTTTATTACCTTGATGATGGTTTCATGGGTATCTGCACGTCTCCAGACTCATCAATTGTATTCATTTAATATGTCCAGTTTTTAACTATCAATTATGCCTCAATAAAATTGTCTGAAAAATACTATGTGTATTGTTTTAATTAGACAGATGTAAGATGCTGGATAAGCCTAAAGTTTGGTTATTTATTTTTTTGGTACTTACTTTAAACTATTGCTTACATTAAATTGAATGAAATCAATAAAAGGAAAAAGTCCCAAGCTTTTTATGCAACAGGGTTTCCAGTACAGACTCAGGCCAATTATTCCTCTGACATCTGCAACTGGCATTTTAAATGATCAGAAAAAAATAGCTGCTAGTGATGGTTTTTCAAAGCCAGCTTGGCTACACACCATGTCATGATCTCTCTAGAAAAGTGTATCAGGAGGAATTAGATTAATTTTTAAAGGCTCTTTACCCTTGGGTTTACTGTAAGAATCCATCACTTTAACACCTCATGTTTATTAAGTAACTCCATGTTTTATATATGATGTTTATAAAATTTGGTTGTGTGAGGGGTTTATATTCAACTCTCTCCATGGCTGCATGAGACAATCAGGGTTGGAAGATGTTAACAAATTAATAAATAGAGCCCCGATCTTAATAGTAAGACAGATTTGATTCTATGTTATGTATAATTTTGTCCAAATAGAAAAAAAGAAAGGCATTTAATTCTACAAGCTGTAATCACAGAGAATTTTTACATAAACATGAGATAAATCTTCAGAGAGTAACATTACAGCTCAATATCACATCTTACAAAAAAAAGCCTTTCTTGATTCTTCAAGTTTAACTTAAAAGCCCCACTCTTCATGAACCCATGAATATTAAAATGCATATCACTGCTGCCCTTGGTGTCTATCTTATATCATAGCAATGTCCATTTCTATCCCTCATAACCCTCAAGCAACCCTACATGAGTTATAAAGCACGTATTACTATATCCATTTTATGGAAAAGGAAACTGAGTCTCAGAACATATCAATACTTGGTGAGGGAACAAAGAGTGAACTGTAGAGGTGGGATTTGACTTGAAGCCTTGTGATCTAAGTCCAGGGCTTACACCCCTGATAGGATCCTCACCAACTGAGCTGTGCTCCACAGCTCCAAGTACAGTCACTTGCACTGAGTAGGCACCAGAAGACGTTATTGAATGGAGCAGGAGAACAGATGGCCAGCACAACAGAACGGTGGCTACTTTTTCCAATGCCGGGGGTATAACAACCGGCAAAGAAAGACCTAAGAACGATCCATCAAGATACACAAGTGCATCCTCTGAAGTACACAGCATCATTGTTTTTGACATTCACCTTCTAAATGGTTCAAGTTCTATGGCCTCAGCAATTAGCTGCTTCCCGTCATTGAGCAAAGGACCAGAAACAAGGCAGCGGGACATGGCTCCTTCCTCTCTCCTTGCTCCACAGACAGCTCCTTGCTCAGGGCGGGGAGCGGGGGGGATCAATAACGCTGACGGTGGGGAGGGCGCAAGAGAGGCTTGTAAAAACAGAAAGATATGTTCTGGCTTGAAATGGGCTTTTGGGGGATAACTGACTTTAAAAGGTCCCACAAATAAAAGCAGTCATAAATTGCACGTTAACAGTTAGGCATCAAAATTGTTTCCCACTTAATCTCATTTATAAGGACTAAGAGCCATGTTATCCCTGATAATTTACCTGCAAGGTCCAGTTTATTCAAAGATGACACACTGTATCAAATCTTCCAATGTTTCCATGCTTAATATCTAATGGCCATATTTTCTGTCCATTAGGAAGTATGTCTCTCTTTAATTGTTACATAAAGTTATTTAATTATGAATTGCTCACAATTAAAAATCTGATGTTTACGTAGTTGGCACACTAGTGATGAGATTAAACATTTAAGAAGAAAGAAAACCTCCTTGCATTATGGACAGCAAGTCTTGCACGACCGAATGATTTCATAAGGCAAGGTTTTCCATTTCATTGACAGGAAGTAGGGGACACCTCAGCAACCTCCAGACTTGAAATGCTCTGAGGTGTATAAGATAATATAAATTGCCTTCTTTGTTGCTATCTAATTTTAGTTTGCCAAATGATGTCATTTGTTACTTTTCAAGAAATTATTTCCCAAGAAAGAGATTTCCTAATTTTGTTTTACGTAATTAAAAAAAAAAGAAAAAAGGAAGAAAGAAAACTCATGACATACTGGAGAGTGAAATGCAATTGTTCTTACTAACAAGGATTATATCCTTGCAGAAGACGTCAGGAAAAAAATGCATGTGTATTCTATACATACTAATTCAAAGTGTCAGTATATAATGCACGTTATAGTTGTTAAACATATATATGTACATAGTGGAAAATGTGATGATTTCTTTGTTGTTCAGAGACAAAGGGATCAAAGGAGGGCGATTATGCATGCATGCATGCATGCATCCATCCATCCATCCATCCATCCAATAGTATCTGAATGAGCACATACTAAGTGCTGAGGGAGCGCTAACGGATATGACCTGGTGAAGCTAGAACCTCAGAAATATTAACAAACCCACTTCCTCTTTCAGTAGGTAATTTTAAACAGTTCAAAACAGCTGATAGATTGAAAGGTTTTGTTTATTTTCTTAATAGAAAAGGAGTGTGAGATTCTGCCTTCCTCAAGGCTCCTCCAAGGCTTGGGAGTTAAAATTTGTTGTTTACGTTGTAAAATAAAAACAACAGTACCATTTGCATTGTTTCCACTGGGGGATTAAAACACAGCGGCCTTTAGCTATAGGGTTCGGTAACAACGTTGCTTTGCCTTTCAACCATTTATAATACTGAGCATTACTACTTTGGTTTTAGGGGCTGTAAGACCAGGAAGACAATATAAAGAGTTAGTACATTAAAGCAAATTTCTAATTCTGCCTAACTAGCATGCATTTACTTCATTAACTAGCAGTTACATTTCCCATGCCTTCAATTAACGCTGGTTTCATTTTAAATGCTATCAGTTAAGACAAGATGTGATAAGAAAACATCATTGCCAGGCAAGCTTTCTTCAAACACAGCTGATTTATCTCTTTAGCAATTCATTAAAATGCAAAACATATTGAAATTGATTTTCAGCACTTTCAGGCAGGAATGTTTCTAATAATGTTAATTTGCAAATTTCCTCTTCTTTTTTTCTAAAGTCTCTGTGCTGCAGACGCCATGTTCAGCCGGAGGCTATTTGTATTGTGCAGACAGAAAATGAACAGGGAACATTTATTTCTCATCTCTTTCTGAGCAACCTGAGGCGCATGAAGATACTTGTGCTATAACAGGCAGAGTCAATCCCCTTCCCTCCCTTTACTTGCTATATATCAACCAGCAAACTCCCAGCTAGTCCTGCTGCAGCAATTAACCTGCCAGAGCGCTCTCCCCTCAGGCGCAGTGATAATAAACTCCCCCCACCTTCCCCCCCAGAGAGACAGAGCTATAGATTCTGGCTCTGCAACTTCCATAGAGGCTGAATTATTCAGAATCAGCATGATTAAGATGACATGGTATTACTTAAAAAGACATACTTTTATTTTTTTCCCCTGGCTGAGGTTTAAACCCATTAAGGTGGAGGCAACTGATCTTTCCCCCTTTGGTGCACAGTTCCTAGAACAGGAATTCTTGAAAGACTATTTCCAGTACCTTGTCAATTCCCAAGTCTATGAATAAAAGTGTAAATACCAGGAGGGAAGTGTCAGAGTCAAAATGTACAGCTCATATAAACCTAGGAACTGGCTAAAAATAATATTTTCACCCCAAAGAGACAAAGGGAGCAGGTTCATTTTGAGTAATTGGTCATGTTTCAATTGTTATTCTTAAAAGCAAAGAAAAAAAGCCCCATGTTTGCATTTCGGGGGTCAGTTTCAAGTGGACCAAATTGTGATGAATTATAAATTAGAAATCCGGATACACAATCTGTCAGATAACAAGTCGTTAGACTCTGGAAATAGCATATTCTTAACAGTAAACCTCGTCTTTATGAGGATGGCAGTATTATAAATGTCATAATGGATTGCAAATGAACCAGCTGTTTATATTCTACTCTAGTACATGAATGAGAGAAGAACAAGCCAGGAAATAAAAGAAGATTGAGGAAAATTTACTAGTACCAAGTCACGGATAAAAAAGCCCAAGGAACTCAATTTTTACGCATTCCCATCCAATTTACCCTTGCTGGTGACTTTTGGGGGGGGGGGAGTATAGCTTTTGAAACCAATTGTATTATTCCACTTTAAGATGCCTTCTAGCATATTCAATAGACCCATCACAGTTACGCGTTCCTTTTTCAGTCTCAAGTTGCCCTCACCATGCGAGATTGGTTATCATCAGAGGACTTCCAGAGAAGGATTTGAATGCAATTTCAAAGGCCAGACAGAGCAGCTTTCAAAACACTGCAAGCTTAGGAAAGCAGGGTTAGTAGTCCCAAAGGGGTGAGCTTCTGGCTTTCTGTTTCTCATTTCACTCATTTCACTTCAAGCTAAAGCCCCTTTTGATCCCAACCAGGTGAAATCAAGGCAGCATGGCACTCTTAAGTGAACGAGCCCACCTACCCAGAGCTCTGCAAATGGCCATTATCTGTAAGGGTTATTGCCAGTATCATCCGTGTTAGTCCGTGCAGACCGGCTATTTCCTGTGAGAACAGGAACACCTTGCTCTTCTATGTACGATTAAATCTAGGTTCACCCAGGAGATTTCAACAAATGGCCAGGCCACTCATAGGATGCTTGTCAGCAGATGGCCATTTTCTGCACGTCGGGTTATGAATTATATCTGTTTGTTATGCAAAGATCTTATTTCAAGTTTCATGTCCTCTTTTCTCAACCAGAACTAAAATCCAGCAAAGGGATGCAGAGAAGGGGTACAACTCAACTTTACAAATTAACAGCGCTGCTTTATGGGGCATTACAGCTACTCTATTTAAAAATCCAATCCAGAAGATAACATTACCACTTGTTATGTTTGCATTTTTGGATAAGGCACCTCACCCTTGGCTTGCAGGTCTCTTATCTCTGTAATATTCATGGGGTGCTGGCTTTTAATTAAACTACCCACAACTCGATGTAACTCCAAGTATGGATTTTACTGCTGCAGGAACTAGTAGTCAAGAAAAATTCTGTATTTTAAATTTATTTTTAAAGCCTGGATAGTTTTATTGCCAGTGACGTCCTGAACAGTACTGTCCTACAAAGATGACTAAATTTTGTGTTTCAAGACACATGCTGATCATATCAGGGCACCCAAAAGTTCATGAGACTCTTGACTTTCATAGATGTAACAGTCAGAGATTTGACTTTGTCAGAAACCCTTGGAGGTCTGTGATATGTAATCATTTGTCATTTTCCTAAAGCATAATTTTATTCACATGCGTGGTGGATCTGGAATGCAGAGGCGAGTCACGACGTTACTGATTGCACCAAACGGACCATCTGTCTTCTTCAAATAAAATACACCTTAACTTCCCTAATGTTTTCTCAGTCCCTTTTTCTGGTTCTCTTTTTTATTCCCACCCTGTAAATGTTGAAGTCCAAGGCTGTTAACTTCTCATTCTTCACATTCTGCCTAGGTCACCTCATTCCATCCCAAGACTTCAAGTTCTATGAGTATGTTGATAATTCCCAAATCAAAAATTGTCTACCTAGATCTCACTCCTGAAATTCAGAAGCACATAATGCAGCTGTTTCCTAGGACACTCGGTATCCCACTGGCACTTAAATTCAACATATTTAAAATGGAATCTATAATAATGCCAATTATATTTAATATGGATTTAATGTTTACCCTCATAATCTTTACAAAAACCCTATCAGGTAGGAGACTATCGTATTTCCAGTTTTACAGGTGAGGAAACTGTGGCTTGAAGAGGTTGATTGTCAAGGTCATGTGGTTATAAGGAACTATGAACTGGACCTAAGTCCCTATGATCAGAGTCTGTTTCTAATCACTGCCCCACACTGCCCAGCCTGGGTTTTCTCTTTCTCTTAACGTGATCCATCCTAGTAGTCCTTTCCTGTTTCAGTTGTACAATCACTTCTTCAGGGATGCCTTTTCTGATCCTACAGAGCAACTTGGGTTTCCAGAACTAGGGCTCTACAAATGTAAAACACCCTTTTTTTTTTCCTTTTAGAAAGCCTACAATTATGTATTTGATTTTTAATCTTTTCAATAGCCTGAGAAATACGTAGGGCAGATACGTTTGAGAAAACAAAGGGAGATAAATGGGAGAGAGAGAGAATAGTCTAGAAAGAGAGAACAGCAAGTGTGAAGGCGCCGGTGGGGAAAACAACAAAATGAAAGTATTCTCAAGTAACAGAATGAATTTCTGTTTTAATTAGAGCACAAACAAGGAAAGTGAGGAAGGGCAAGAGGTGAGACTTGAAAGGTAGACAGGTGTTAGATTACAGTGGATTTTATAGGTCCTCGTAAAGACTTAAAAATGTATACTAAGGACAAAACAAGAATGTTTTAAAAAATGGGGTATGAAAACTCAGTTCATTTATTTACTTAATTCTCAGTCACTGATGGGCAAAGCTGACCTTGGAGACTGAAGGTCCAAAACTTGTCCAATGCATGGGGGATACCAATAAGGAAGGAAGAAAACTGGCAAACTGTGATCTCCTTACTTATACATTAAAAGGCCAAGTACTCCAGGGCACCCTGTATAAATAGGATATTTAGAGAATAAGACTTGTTTTAAATAAAAATAAATAAATAAATAAAAGATTATGTATATTTAATTAATAGACGTTATTTTTAGAGCAGTTTTAAATTCATAGAACAATAGTACAGGAAGTTCCCATATATTCCCTGCTCGCACCCACACACAGCCTCCCTTACCATCAATATCAGTCACCCTTACCATCAATATCAGTCACGGGAGTGGTACATTGTTACAACTGATGAATCTACACTGACACATCATTATCACCCACAGCCCAGAGTTTACCTTATAGTATCACACAGAGGAGATTCACTACCCCAAAAATCCTCTGTGCTCCACCTATTCATCCTTCCCTCTCTTCTAACTTCTAGTAACCTTTTTACTGTCTCCTTAGTTTTGCCTTTCACAGAAATGTCAGATAGTTGAAATCACACAATAAGCAACCTTTTCAGATTGGCTTCTTTCATTTAGTAATATTCATTTAAGTTTCCTCCACGTCTTTTCCTGGCTTGATAACTCATTCCTTTTTAGTGGCAAATAATATTCCATTGTCTGGATGCACAACAGTTAATTTCTTTTTGAGTTTAATAATTTTATTATCAATATTTTCATTAATGTTTCTCTTTGTGAAGAATAATGTGTCTTTTTTTTTGAATTTTATTTTATTTTTTATACAGCAGGTTCTTATTAGTTATCCATTTTATACATATTAGTGTACACATGTCAATCCCAATCTCCCAATTCATCCCACCACCACTTGCTCTCCCTCCCCCCCTTGGTGTCCATACATTTGTTCTCTACATCTGTGTCTCTATTTCTGCCTTGCAAACCGGTTCATCTGTACCATTTTTCTAGATTCCACATATGAATTAATATATGATATTTGTTTTTCTCTTTCTGACTTACTTCACTCTGTATGACAGTCTCTAGATCCATCCATGTCTCTACAAATGACCCAATTTCGTTCCTTTTTATGGCTGAGTAATATTCCATTGTATATATGTACCACATCTTCTTTATCCATTCGTCTGTTGATGGGCATTTAGGTTGCTTCCATGTCCTGGCTATTGTAAATAGTGCTGCAATGAACATTGGGGTGCATGTGTCTTTTTTTTGTCAAAAATATTTTTTAATTAATTTTATTTTTGGCTGCGTTGGGTCTTCATTGCTGTGCGCGGGCTCTCTCTAGTTGCAGTGAGCGGGGGCTAGTCTTCGTTGCAGTGCGTGGGTTTCTCATTGTGGTGGCTTCTCTTGTTGCAGAGCACAGGCTCTAGGCACATGGGCTTTAGTAGTTGTGGCACACGGGCTCAGTAGTTGTGGCTCACAGTCTCTAGAGCGCAGACTCAGTAGTTGTGGTGCACGGGCTTAGTTGCTCCGTGGCAGGTGGGATCTTCCTGGACCAGGGCTTGAACCCGTGGCCCCTGAGTTGGCAGGCAGATTCTTAACCACTGCACCACCAGGGAAGCCCGCATGTGTCTTTTTGAATTATGGTTTTCTCTGGGTATATGCCCAGTAGTGGGATTGCTGGGTCATATGGTAATTCTATTTTTAGTTTTTTAAGGAACCTCCATACTGTTCTCCATAGCAGCTGTATCAATTTACATTCCCACCAACAGTGCAAGAGGGTTCCCTTTTCTCCACACCCTCTCCAGCATTTGTTGTTTGTAGACTTTCTGATGATGCCCATTCTAGCTGGTGTGAGGTGATACCTCATTGTAGTTTTGATTTGCATTCCTCTAATAATTAGTGATGTTGAGCAGCTTTTCACATGCCTCTTGGCCATCTGTATGTCTTCTTTGGAGAAAGTCTGTTTAGGTCTTCTGCCCATTTTTTGATTGGGTTGTTTGTTTTTTTAACATTGAGCTGCATGAGCTGTTTATATATTTTGGAGATTAATCCTTTGTCCGCTGATTCATTTGCAAACATTTTCTCCCATTCTGAGGGTTGTCTTTTCATCTTGTTTATAGTTTCCTTTGCTGTGCAAATCTTTTAAGTTTCATTAGGTCCTGTTTGTTTATTTTTGTTTTTATTTCCATTACTCCACCACAGTCTATTTATCCATTCGCCTACTAAAGGACATTTTGGTTACTTCCAAGTTTTGGCAATTCTGAACAAAGCTGTTATAAACATACATGTGTAGGTTTTTGTGTGCACATAAGTTTTCACCTCATTTGGGAGAATACCAAGAAGGATAATTACTGGATAGTATGTAAGAGTATGTTTAGTTTTATAAGAAACTGCCATCTGCCAAAGTTCTATTTTGTATTCCCACCTGCAAAGAAAGAGCATTCCTGTTGCTCCACATCCTCGCGAACATTTGGTGTTGTCAGTGTTCTGAATTTTGGCCATTGTAATGGGTGTGTAGTGGTATCTCATTATTGTTTTAATTCAGAAGTCCCTAAAGACATGTAATGTTGAGCATCTTTTCATCTGCTTCTTGGCCATCTGTATACATTCTTTGGTGAGGCATCTAAGTCTTGCTCATTTTTTAGATTGGGTTGTTGGTCTCCTTACTGTTGAGTTTTAAGAGTTCTTTTTATATTTTAGATAACAGTACTTTATTAGATATGTCATTTGCAAATATTTTCCCCATCTGTGTCTTATCTTCCTATTCTCTTTATATTTTTATTATATTTTATGTTTTATTTTTAACTTTATAGTTATTAAAGTAAGTTCCTGAATTCCCACTATGTACTGAGCCTTCTTGGAACATTTGAATGTGTAGAGCATTCAGAATCCAATGAATAACAATTGAAACAAGTCTTCTTTGAGAGTTGGCTGTGTGTAAGGCACAGTACCGTGGTAGGTGCTGTAATGATGCATGTGTACTGTTTCACTTCTGTCCTCAAGTCATAATGATGGTAGGGAAGACAGCCCCACAAACCTCATTTCAGGCTTTTCATTAACACAGAACAACAACAATTTTTTAAAAGCCATCCCCATTGTTTCTGTCTTCCTGGGCCTAAAGTCAGTGCTCATTTCTCTTTCCTTAAAGTTTCATCACACTAAAGATACCCTTCCTGACTTCAGAGATTTCAGCATTCCTATGGAATTTTCAGGTAAGTAGTCTCCTATCTTTCTGACAAGTCACCCTTTCTCCCCTAAGCTCATCCTTTTATTTATTCCAGAGAGAATTTCCAACACCAGTCCTTGGAAACATGAACTCTGATCCCATAACCATGCAGGCCCAGTTCTAGAAGGGTTAAAGGAAAGATTACTACTACAGGCAGCAGTTTTCTGGGAAGATTTCAGAGAAAAGAAATTCAAGCTAAAACTTAAGAGATGAATAGGACTTGGCAAGAAGAGAAAAATAAGGTGTCAGAGAGATGAAAAGTTACCAGGAAGAGGAAAAAGGCTCAGGGACTGTATAGCAAACCCACCAAACTGGACCAAGCAGGAGATGCAAATAGGGGAAGGGTGTGGACAGGTCTGCAGAGTTAACCTAGATCTATTGGGCTGGCCAAACAGTTCATTTGGGTTTTTCCGAATGAACGGTTTGGCCCACCCAATATAACAATACTTTTCCTTTGCATGTTCTAGAGTGACTTGCACTTCCGATGGACTGTCATGTCATCATAAATAGCTAACATTTACTGAGTACCAGTCAGGTGCCAGGGACTTTTCTATAGAGTTATGTACAGAGTTGCAAAGGCCGGTCTCTGACAGGGAGTCTGATTCTAGACTCTCTCTACCTCATAACCACTGTGCTCTGTATCAATTCCCTCAACAGAGCTTTACAACAACCCCTCCTCTCTTTTTAACAGTAGTAGTGACTGTTACGGGTATGTTGAATTCCACTCTTTTTCCCTTTTCTGAGATCTTATTACAAAGTCAGTTATCAAAAGTGGCGCATTTGAGAGGGTCATACGATTAAACTATACATGTATAGCAGCGTTTTGCTGCTGATGTAACAAATCACCAAAAATTTAGTAGCATAGAAACAACTCAAATTTATGATCTTACTGTACTATAGGTCTGAAGTCCAACACAGGTTTCACTGGGCTAAAACTGAGGTGTCAGCAGGGCTGTGTTCCTTTCTGGAGGTTCCAGGGGAAAACTGACTTCCTTGCCTTATTCCAGCTACTAAAGGGTGTCCTCACTCCTTGGCTTGTGGCCCCGTGCTCCACCTTTAAAGCCAGTAATGGCAGGTTGGGTCCTTCTCACATGCATTGTGTTGAACTTGCATCTTTCATCACACATTTTTTTGACTCTCTCCTCTTCTACCTCAGTCTTCCACTTTTAAGGATCAATCTGATAACATTGGACCCACCCAGATAATCCAGGATAATCTCCCTATTTTACACTAGCAACTTTAATTGCCCTTTGTCAAGTAACCTAACATAGTCACAGGTTCTGGGGATTAGGATGCGGACATCTTTTTTGGGGGCTGGGGTGGGGTAGAAGAGTGCATTATTCTGCCTACCACAGTGTTCCATAAATATTAGTTATTTATTAGTATTTTAAGTGGAGTAAGAACATAAGGAAACATGAAGCCATTAGTTATGAAATGATTAATATTGAGTTAATAAAATCTTCCTAATATTTCATAACTGTCTTGCTCCAACTTAATTCAACAAGTTTTTGTTTGTTTGTTTGTTTAGCAGTTCAAGTGTATGAAGTATGTTTAAAGTATTAACTTAGGATTCATAGAAACAAAATCTCTTCACACTCATAAGGGGCCTAGGATTTATACACTATTAATTAAATTACATAATGATAATGATAATTATACCTGGGATAAATGCATAGGGAGAAACACAACTGACTGTTGGTAAACATGTAACTCAGCTAGAGAAGCAGAAGTATTTGGGCTCAATAGAGGGATACCTACTGGTGACAGGCACATAGCATGCACTGAACATTCATCCCTGGGATTTGCAGAGGGAATGTGTTGTACATTCATCTGATAAACCAGTTTGGTTGAAATTTTTTAAGAAAGCTTCTACTCTCCCACAAAGAACAGAATGCAAGCTCTGCGGTCAGACCTGAGTTCTAATCCCTTTTCATTCATGCCTTACTAGTTGAGTGACCTTGAGCAAAATTATCAATAACTAATGTCTAAGAAGTTAGTCCTGTTCCTTCTGCTGTTAATGAGGGTTAAGATGCTACCAACTTTGAAGCATAGCAGTAAGTACTAAAGTAGGTCTTGCAGGTAAAGGTCTTCATGGGGTAACTATTCTGTCAATTACAAACATTTGCATATTGTTTCCATTACTTCTCTGACTGTATGTGTTTACAAATTTCTCAATTTTTATGTACAACCATTACCAAAATGGCCTCCAGACATATATATCAATTTTACTCCCAACTACAATGTATGATGATGCCCATATCCTTAACAAACTTGCCAAGACTCCTTATCATTTAAAGATTGCCAGTTGAGCTGCCTAAATAAAGAGTATCTGCAATTGTTCTTCTCTTTTGAATTTTTGTGATGGTTGATTTTTGAATAGTTTTTGTGTGAAATTATATTGACCATTTGATTTCTCCTTGTGAATTGCTTATTAATATCTTTACCCATTTTAATTGGGATTTTAGAGTTTTCTCACAGATTTGAAAGAATTCCAAATAATAAGACCTTTGTCTTCTATGTCCTTAATTTTTCTGATTCATGTTTTTCTTTGTATTTTATTTATGTGTCCCAAGGATATCCTTGAAAGACAATTCCCAAATTTTCTCTCTCCTCTGGGGGGAAGAAAATCAATTTTAAAATACCATCTGCCTGTGATTTCCTGTGGCTAGTAAATTTCCTAATAATATTAGCAGGTATATTTCAGTATTCATCAAAGAATTCATCTGACTCTCTAATAATTACTTGACTTTTTAAGAAACCACAACTGTTTGCAGAAAACATATTTCTTCTTTACATTCTTCTCACTCCTTAGGTACCAAACCAACTTGCATTTGGGCTCCCTGACTTGTTTTCACCAATCAATTTCTATTCTTTTTTAATTGCATATTTCACTAGGCTTGCCTTTATTTAGCAACTGTTACCTTAAAGCTTATTATTACAGCAGCTCCATCTGTTTAATAATGTCAACATCCTTCCTGTCACCTCAGCACTTCTAATTCCCCTCCTCACAGCCCCCTCACTGAATGAAAGGCAACGTGCTTTTTTTTGGAAGCTTTGAATGAATAATTCATTTGGAAAAATCGTCCGTGTTCTGCATGTTTGGAAGACAGAGCACTTCTCTTGTCAGTCACGACGGCTGGGGTAGGGCTAAGTGCTGTTCAGGGCGTGCTCCGAGTGCACCGCTGATGGCGGGCTGCTGAGATTGCCAACTGTGTTCATCCTGATCGTCTTTCTTTGTCTTTGGTGACAGGGAGAGTAAGACTCGAGGTCTTATTCAGTTGTTGCAGCTAGACTATTTCATTCGGTTCTCTCAAGCCTTCTTTCAAGTTACCCAAAGATTCCCATCATCATCCCCTCAAGCCCAGGCAAAATCCTGACCTAGAGTAACGTTCTCTTGGGGCATCTCAATGTTTAGAGGGGAGAGAGCATGGCCTTTCACCTCAGAGGCCCTTGGGTTTGCACTTGATATCAGCCATTGATGAACTTGTGAGCTGGGGTGAGTTACATAACCTTGATGAGCCTCAACTCCCTTATCTGGAAGTGATCGTTGCTACAACACAGATTGTGTGTGTGGATGTATGGATTCTACAAGGAAATAGTTTATGGGAGCACCGCAGCACTATGCCTGGAGGATGGCCGGTTTTTAGTTAATGGTCATGTCCTTTAAATTAATTCCTTCTTCCCCACTGTCTCCATTATCTCTTTTCCTTTCTCTACTCTGTTGAACATATACAGGCATATTTTGGAGATATTGTCGGTTTGGTTCCAGACCAAGGCAACAAAGCAAATACTGCAATAAAGCAAGTCGCACAATTCTTTTGGTTTCCCAGTACATATAAAAGCTTTGTTTACACTATTATGCAGTCTATTAAGTGTGCAATAGTATTGTATCTTTAAAGAATGTGCATACCTTAATTAAAAAGCACTGCATTGCCAAAAAATGCTAGCCATCGTCTGAGCTTTCAGTGAGTCCTAACCCTTTTGCTGGTGGAGGGTCTTGCCTCAGTGCTGATGGCTGCTGACTGAGGAGGGTGGTGATTGCTGAAGGTGGGGTGGCTGTGGAAACTTCTTAAAATAAGACCACAGTGAAGTCCGCCACATTGATAGACTCTTCCTTTCACTTGAATGCTTAGAGGCCATTGTAGGATTACTAATTGGCATAATTTCAATATCGTTGTGTCTCAAGGAATAGGGAGGCCCAAGGAGAGGGAGAGAGACAGGGAATGGCCGGTCGGTGGAGCAGTCAGAACACACACAACATTTATCTATCAAGTTCACCATCTTATATGGGCGTGGCTCACTGCCCCCCGCAAACCAATTACAATAGTGACATCAAAGATCACTCATCACTTATCACCATAACAAAGAAAATAATAACGAAAAGTTTGAAATACTGCAAGCATTACCCAAATGTGACACAGAGACAAAAAGTGAGCAAACGCTGTTGGAAGAATGGCGCCAACAGACTTGCTCTAGGCAAGGATGCCACAAACCTTCAATTTGTTAAAAAAAAAAAAAAAAAAGAGGGCTTCCCTGGTGGTGCAGTGGTTGAGAATCCGCCTGCCAATGCAGGGGACACGGGTTTGAGCCCTGGTCTGGGAAGATCCCACATGCCGCGGAGCGACTGGGTCCGTGAGCCACAATTACTGAGCCTGCGCGTCTGGAGCCTGTGCTCCGCAACAAGAGAGGCCGCGATAGTGAGAGGTCCGCGCACCGCGATGAAGAGTGGCCCCCACTCGCCGCAACTAGAGAAAGCCCTCGCACAGAAACAAAGACCCAACACAGCCAAAAATAAATATAAATAAATAAATTAATTTTTAAAAAAAGGACAAGAAAAGACTCTTTAAAAAAAAAAAAAAGAAAGAAACCGCAATAAAGCAAAGCACAATAGCACAATACAAGGTCTGTTTGTATAAAGTACTGAATGAGCGTACCATTTTTCCTGCCTAACAACATTCAATGTTTCCCTATGTTCATGAGCTAAAGTCCACTCTCCCCAGCAAGATCCTAATTGGCTGCCCCTGCCGCATCTACCCAGTGTGCCCAGTGGACTGTCTACATCGAAATAGTCTTCATTTTTCTTGCATCATTTCATGCTTCTTCAGTCTCCAGGCCCAGCAGCTCCTGCTCCCTACCTGAGTTGTCCATTCTCTTATATGCAGCTGCAAACACTGTAGCCCTCCTTTAAGATACAGCAACATATAATACACCTCCTCTGAATTCTCCCCAGTCCTCCATCAGAGCCCTCGGTCCCACCTCCATGCTCCCACAGACCGTGCACACACATTTGCTTTCACACTTATCTCCTCGTAAGATAATTACCGGTTGCGTCTCTATCTCCGTGAGCTCTAAGGGCACGAATATACATTAATGTCTTTTTGTTAGGCTTAGAGAAAATGCCTCAAGGAGTTTTTGGGAAACGAATGAATGAATGAGCAAGCAAATGAATGAAGCATTGAATATTTTGAGAAACAATACCACAGACATTAAAAAAGCACTAAAATTGTAACAGGAACACCAGAGAATGCCGGCTGCGCACCTTTAATCAAACATCTGTAGAACCGTGTTTGGAAACATGCTGATAAATGATAAGAGCATCTTTCTCACTATTTGCACGCAAGTATTCCCTGTCCACGCTGCCCCCGATTGCTTTCTCCAACTCTTTCCCTCTTCTTCCCACCTTCTGAAGAAAGTAGACTTAAGAGGGATTCTTTGTAGATCCCTCCAGAGGCTGGTAACCTCAGCTGTGACATCTGGAATCCAGCCTGTTTTACGTGCTGTGTCTATAAAACATCCTCACAAATGTTAACTGGTAACTAACTAACCTAGGCTCTGTTAACCCTCTCCTTCCTGCCTTGGCAGGGGCTCTGTTCAGCAACTCATCTTGTCCTGGAACTTACATTCCTTTTCTCCCCTAGGGGGCATGTCTTGTCTTAGCTGGTGATGACTGAAACTGCTAGGCAGCCAGCCATAGATCATAAAAGACTTAAGGGATTTTTCTCCTGCAGTTTCTATGTGACGTCCATTGATTTTTCAGGAAGTGCCCCAGCTCTTTATCTGTCTTCCTCGGGAGGAAAATCTAGAGTCCTAGCACAGAATGTATGATCTGGTCAGTCCTTCCATTCCAACATTGACTATATTTATGGATTGGGAACATACCCAAGAGAGCCTATGCCCTCGCCAGAAGAACTCAAAACTAATGATGCTAACATTTGATTGGAGGGAAAATAACCTAGGAACCCATATAAGAAAAAGACTTACTTCTTTTACTCCTTAAAAGTTAAGTACATTTTCTTTTAACTTACTCCTTAAAACAAAAAGAAATTAGATTAAGACTAACGGGGAATGTTATTCGAGACACATGACTGGCCATATCTTCCACTTATGGACACTATGCACATGAACTGTGTGGGCATGCACGTGCCTTTGATATTTGTCACTACAGAGCTGATGACAGAGAGGCCCGATATTCTAATGAAGGGGGTGAATACAGATGGTTTGACTTTTCTCCTGAGTTTTACCAATGATGACAGCAACAATGATAACTACCACTAACAGAGTATGCATGGCATCACGCTTGGCATGCAACATCTCATTTAATCAGCGAAACAACCTATAAAATAAGGAAGTATTACCTCTATTTTACAGAAGAGAGCTGTGAGCCAAAGCAAAATGCTAAAGCTCTCAAGCAGTTGCCTGATATCACAGAGTTAGAGGAGGTAAAGGAGAGATTTGGTCTGCTTCCAAACTCCAACTTTCATCACCATACAATACCACTGTCACACGCCAGTTCAAGAATATTCTACTTCTGCAGCTTACTTTTCCCAAATTGTTTAAAATATAATGTTATCACAGTGTAGCTAATGAATGAGAACAATGATTCCTGGATTTGATAGTTCAGGAAAATCACCTTTTTTGTCAAAATAGATTTTATTTTAAAAAGGCGGAAACCTGGAACTCACCAGAGACCTACTGGCTGTCCAGAGGCAGGATTCTGGAATCTCTGTTAAAACACCTCCCCAGTCCGTTCTGATGCATCCTGCCTGGCTCTGCTTTGTTGGCACATGCCTGGAAACCACACCTTAGATTCTAAGTATTTGGTCAGGACCGCGTCCGTCACAAAAGGTCTGGCACATAGTAGCCACTTAACAAATTGCTGTTGAACTGAATTCAACAGTCTCTGAGTGATATTTGAGCCATCAGTCTCTATAGTGATATTTCCCACATTAGAATAATGATGAGCACAATTTTTCCTCCACTGTATTGGAAGGGGAAATCCACTCAGCCCCAAGATGCAGCTCAACATTTAGGGCTTGGGGGAGGCAGTCAGGCATGGGCAGTGAAGTCTCTCTCAGCAGAGTTTTGCATTAAGCAGAAAGGCTACAGTCAAGGTAGACATTTCCTTCCTAAGACAACATGGGCATCTATCATTAAGGTTTATAAATACTTGTGTATGTCATTACCGTTACTGGTTTCTCCTGGGTCCTGGGGAGAATCAAGCTGAATGCCTATAAAATACAACAAGCTCCTAAGAGAAAGATGTCCTCTAAAGATATACTATTACTATAAATTTCAACCACTTCCCCCAGCCTGAAAATGCTGTCCTGGTGAGAATGATCACTTAACAGTCATTGGCTCATTTCCTAAGCTAGTAGGAAACCGACCTAACTCCCAGGCATGGTGAAAGTGAAGGAATGGGGTCGCTGGGAGAAAGGGCAGGGAAAATAGCTAACAAAAGTGACAATAATCTATTTTTTAAATCAATATCAGTTATAAGTACAGCCTTACCAACAGCTGGTGTAAAAACAGCAAAAACACAGGCTCACAAAACTCCATTATCTATTCATAAATGGAATACCATCTTCTTAAAGAAATTTGTCTCACTTTCTGGTGCTGCAACGACCCAACCCCATTTGGAACGTGACAACATCAGGGAGACTGATACTCCTCTTTACTCCTTAAGAAGTATCAGTCATCTTGATGGCCATCAGATTGTCACAGTAGCTAGCTATTTGAACCAGAACAGTTCCCTTGGAGTTAATCTTTTAAACTGAAAGCCAAAATCCCCTTGCTCATCTTGTGTTTACGAGAATAAAGTCTCTGAACTGCTCATAATCTTGGAGAAGTGCCATCTTTTAGCCTGCAGATAAATATAGCTCTTCACCGATTCCTGCTTATTTTATACCCTGTTGGGAAGTGATGCCTAAGTAAATGACATTCTAGAGGGAAATGGATGCATATGTAGACAGATGAAGGGAGTGTAAATTGTACAGCCATTCTGAAATGTAATGGTACAACGTGATCAATCAAAAGACTTGGAAATGTTAATAACATATCCCTTTATGGTATACTTATATACATATTTATATGAGTATTATAAATAATAGAAAATATTTAAAATGCACAAACGTAATACAAATATGTACTATGTATGTGTAAATACCTGATGTATTTTTATACTATTCTACTGGTGACCTTGTCCTATTCTATGAATTCTATGCCGACAGCCCCCTGACCTCTTTTCTAACCCTTCATCCTGATAGAGACCTATCTTCTCAACATCTCTTGCATGACTGATAGACGTCTCAGCGCTAAACTACTGACGTTCCCTGCCAAACCTCTTCTTCTCACAAACTTCCCCAACTCTAATGGGATCGCCACTCAACCATTTGCTCAAGCCCAAAGTCTCTTCTCCTTTTCTCACAGCAACCAAGACATTCCATTGTCTCTACCTTCAAAATAGATCAAGAATCCAGACTCACCCCTGCTCCTCACAACCACCATCACTTTGGAGGTCTGCAGAGAGCTCTGACTAGAGTTACATATTAGGGAGTCACCAGCAAGTTGACAGATTTGAAAGACTTAAGGATGGATGAGATCACCTAGAGAGAGAGCAAGGAGAGAGAAAAGAATATAACCCAAGAAAAAGCTGCAAGGAACTTTAACATTGGGAGCTCAGATATAGAAGGTGGAAACTGAGAAAGTTAGAAGGAAAGCTCTTGCTTTGTTAGAGGTGAGACCACGTTAGGTTAACATTGGAGGCAAAACTGGGTATGTGCTGGGTGGGGAGCGGCTGCTTAACCTTCCTCTAGGTTGTTACGGAAACTTCCAGTCATACAGATAGTGCTTGGGCCTGGGATTACTGTGAGAGAGGACTTGAGCCTTATCCACAGAAAGGGGTTCAGCCCCATCTATTACCCCAGAGTCAGCAGGGGCAGGCCATGTGTTTTTTTCCTGTGGAACAAAAGGAAAAGAGTCAGGCCCTCACCAGTCTGGCTCCAGTCTCAGGAGGCTGAGGGGAAACCCCAATCTCTGGCTGCCGTCTTCCCAGTCCTGTCACAGGGCAGCAGCCCCCCTGACCATCACAGGACCCAAGTTCCTGTTAGATGGGCCAGGCTACCACCCACGAGGTTGCACTGGAAGGAAAGAAAATGGAGTTCTGGAGAGAAATTCAACGTGAGTGATGTCACAGGGTGAGGCTGCCAAACTTGGAGCTGCCATCCCCCAAGCCTCAATCCTGCAACACCCTGGATTCTCCAGGTGAGCATCTGTCATTTTAATGATGAATAAAGGGAGGAAGAAGATCACAGAGGGAGACAAGGGGCTGTGAGCAGCTGAGCGCTGGCAGGCCTAGGAGCAAAACAGCAAAACAGATTGCCAGCCCCCAGAGCAGAGGGTACAGGCAGCAATAGAATAAAACTCTCTTTCTCCCCTTCTGTCCACATCAGAGATTCCCAGAGGGAATTCTTTAAGGAAAGAGTCCTGAGGAAAACTGGATTTCCTCTCATCAAAAGGGTAAAACACTCAGGCCCATTTAGACCTGAAATAGACATACATTTATAAGAAAGCCCTGGGATATATCTATCATATTTATTTTCTCAATTGCCTTTAAAAAGTGTGAACCACTTTTATTATGAACAAAAAAAAAGACATTAAAAGGAAATGACCGTGTTTTTGACACTTATACTTTTTCTCTATATTTCTAAAAGATTTACTTACATTTACGTTACAAATCTCATGTAGGGTAGTTGGCAAATATCCTGTTTCATTGACTGAAAAATGGAGTTCTGGAGAGATTAATGAACCTTCTAAAGGTCAAAATTTTAAACACTAAATCCTGTGGGTAATTTTTCCTTAAGCACAAATGCCCTATCTCCACACATTAAGCCAGCCAAATTAAAATTTCTGCTTTTGTCCTGGATTCTAAATTGGTAAGGGCTGCACCAGCTGATTTTAGACTAATTATTCAGATATTAAAAATGGCATCTGGTGTTATTTTAGTTAAAATGCAGTTGACAGTGATTATTTGCCTTCTTCTGCCTTAAAGGCTTCTCTACACCTCGTGTTCAGTTACTTCTTTCTTGAGGACATCCATCAAATGGAATCTCTCTTTTCCTAAATTCCCTGAGTGGGAGCATTTTTTTGGTCAACAAATACTTTAGGGGTAGTAAAGTATTTAAACACTTTAAATGCAGATGTGGAAGATTACCAACATGTTACTGAACACGTCACTCGAGTAAAGATTGTACTGCTCTGTACAGGAAGTTTGCAAACTTCTGTACATTGTTCTGTGAAGAATCCAATGATGACTTTAATTTAAAATCTTGTAACACTTTACTTATATTAAAAATTATCTATCTTTAGTTGAATATTTTCTTTTGGAGAGATCGTATATTTTAAAATACTCTTTAGAGTCTATGAGCATATATTACATTAAAAAAGATACAATTTCTGAAATATCACAGCAGTTGCTGCTCTTCTTAAACAGTATAATAAATGCTTAGTTACATTATGTTTAAAAACAACATTCTTTCTACTATTCTCCCAACTGCCTCTTTATAACATGGGTAACATATTTTATAACAAATAAAATTTTTTAACAAAATCACAGATGTTAGTGCCATTGGGGGCTCATTTACATAAATACCATCTTTCTATTTTGCTTAAATCTCATGTTTGACATGAAAGTTATACTAGAAAATATAGTTAAAATATCAATGTTTTTGTTTTTAATTGACTTATCTAGTTTCCTTCCAAGTCCAATGCAGGGGGTAGGCTCAGACAGGAAGAAAAAGAAAAAAGAAAACTAATCATAAACATCAAATACTAAACTGTCAGTTGCTACACAGTTTTATAATGATAATACCAGAGAAGAGTATATATTTTTACAAATGTTTCTTTCTCTCTTAGCCTTTCTTTTTTTAAAGGTAAGCCCACCATTCTGTTTCGTAGGAAGAATCAGAGAAACAAAATCATGCTATTAAGAGCTGAGAAGCAAGAAATGTTTTTTAGAAAACACTTAAATGAATAAGGTTTCCTATCAAGTTATGGTTTTGCCAGGTAAATGACTCCTTTGACCAATCCTCAAGTGTAAGCCTGAAACAAGCAAACAGTATTGTTCAAGTTTCTGGCTTAGGAGAAACGTACATATAATCTCATGTCTACTTTCATTCCATGTTGAGCACATGTACAAATGGTCTTCACTTAATTAGTGTTGGGGAGAAGCCAAGGAAGGAAGGGTTGGTAGCTAGCACAAAGAGCAAGTAGATAATAACGTGATAGGGGAGGATCAGAATCGATTCAGGAAATTCTACTTTGTTACTTCACAGTGAGAGAGGCCAATGAGGGTAGGATGGCAGGTCTGCCAAAAACAGAAGAATCAAAGTCTAATAAGCTTGTCAAGTTGAAGGAAAACCTGGTGGTCAATAAATTCAATGATCTCCCATTTTAACAGAGAGATAGTTCAAGTCTGAGAAGTGATGTGGCTTGCTGAGGATTAGACGACTGGTGAGGGAGAAAGCCAGGCTTTGCACCAAGAGATTCTGCTTTCCATTAAGAATTCTTTCTACTATTCTCCCAACTCCCTCTTTTCAAGGTGGATCCAGATGGTAATGGAATCTACTTGGGGTCTAGCTTCTTTTGCTTTATTATGGGACATTTGGAAAGGATGGGGGAGACTTTGATGACCAACAGGAACTAAAACTTTGGCTTAAGCAGAAATAAGCATGAAGATATTAAATACTCTATAACCAGATCAAGTTGATGTGGCTGAGGAGGGTGGGGGAGACAGGGGTTGGACACTCATACAGAAACAAAGCAGAGGGCTGAATATCAGGAAGTGATGGTTGTTTGTCAGGAAAGTCTAAAAGAAGGTCTTAGAACAATAGCTTTGCATGTCAGGTGCAGATACATAAGGGCTGAAGGTTGTCAGGGGAGAAGGTGAGTTTCATTAACAAGGTTCACTGATCTCTGTCATGTGGGCATGTGGGGACTTCCCAAACACATTTACCTGGGAAGTTTTCCACTTCCTCTGGGTCTTAAAAGTACCCTGTGCTCTGAACAGGGCTTTCCACTCTGGTCCAATATTTTCATCTCACTATCAGAAGGCAACAATTGATACATTCAAACCATCAAAGAGAAAATAGCAGTTTTTTTTTTTAACAGAACTGTCTGGACGTGTGAGTTCTTCTTCTTTCTCCTATCCTCAAGTAGACTTTTTCTACATATAACTTTTATTATGTTCCCAGTTTCTAAAGCCAGCAGTTCTTTTTAAAAGTTTTGGCCAATAATGAGTTTCTTTAAAAAGCTGTACTAGTAAAAAAGTATAGGATTGACACAACAATAGAAGACACATAGGACAATGAAATAGAAAACAATGCTCCAAGTCAGAATCAAGTAACTTGTAACAAAGCAAATACTACGGGGCAGTGGAAACAATGATCTTTAAAATAAATGTTGTTGGATTAAATTTTCATATGAAAACATTATCTTGACCCCTATTCCATGCCATATACAAAAATCAATTCCACATGGATTGCAATCTAAACAAAATTTTATAAAAAGTAAGATAAAATTTTAAAATGTACTCGAAACAAAAAAGTAAAACAGCAACATTTTAAGAAGAAACATAGAAAAACATCTTTCTGACCCTTGAGTAAACAGAGATTTCTAAAACAGGGAGCTAATTGTAAAGAAAAATAACAGATTAGATAATTTGAAAATTAAGAGCTTTAATTCATTCAAGAATGACCCAAAAAGGATGAAAAGGTAACCCACAGAGTGAGACAAAATATTTGCAACACATATCTGACAAAGGGCTTATGTCCTGAATATATAGAGCACTGTAAATCAATAGGAAAATGATTAACAAACCAGTAGGAAAAAAAATGGGCAAAATACTTGGACAAGCACAAAAAAGTGTATCCAAGTGGCTAATAAATATATGAAAAGATACTTAACATTATTCTGAGAAATGCAAATTTAACCATGATGTGTTACTATTACACAAAAATAAAAAAGTCCGAAAATAGGAAGTGTTGTAAGGACACGGCATAGTCAGAACTCTTTTCCTACTGATGGGAGTACAAATTTGTGCAAGCAGTTTAAAATGCTATTGATAGATTTACTGTAGCTGAACATAAGCATATCCTATAATCTAGCAATTCTATTCCTAAGCATATACCCATAGAACTGCATGCATATGTTCATGAAAAAGAAATGCTAAACGTTCGTAGTAGTACTATTCAGAAACTACAAGTAAGCTGAAAAATAGTGGAATGGTGAAATAAATTGCAGTATTTTCTCACAATGTAATTCTATGCAAAGAGAACAATGTAACTATACACAAAAATATGGATAAATAAATTTATATTAAATAAATGCTAAAGAAAATGTATAGCAAAGAGTTTATATTGTTTGATCATATGTATGTGTGTATGTGTATATATATTTACAACACAGGTAAACTCATATACTGGTAGAAGACAGGAAAGTGGGTTTTATTTTTTGAACAGTGACTTGAAGTAGACAAAGTGGAATTCTGGGATGCTGGTAGTGTTGTTTCATGATCGGAATTTTGGTTTTCTTGAAAATGTTCAATTTGTGAAAATTCATCAGCCTAAATGACTATAATTTGTGTATATATGCATGTTATACTTGAATAAATTATTTTTCAACTGTGAAAAAAAAATGAGTTTCTGCCATGTAGCTGATTCCATTTAATCAATGAGATCATCAGAAACATTGAGTCTAACATCGTGATTAAAATTGTCACCATTCTAAACCACTGATAGTTTCTAAAAATGTCAGATGAGCAGCAACCAGGATAACAATCACTAATGGCAACGAAACTCCCTGAGTGTCCCCCACACTTTAACCCTCAAGGTTGAAGTTCAATTACATCAATGAAAGCTCACAAACTGAATGAGAGGCATGGGGCTTAACTTTTTCACAGATACAGTACCCAGTTCAAATCAGCCAATGCAGCTTTCCAACCCCATGTGTCTTCCCAGCTTCTAGAAGAGAGAATCCTGCTTGAGGGGTGTGCTTAAATTTTTGGTGCCAGTGCCTCTGATTCACTGTGTTCTTCCTGAACTGTAGCTCTTTACCAATTGTGTATTTCCACGTTAAGAGAAAAGAAGATGAGGGACACAGTTTTTCTGGTGACAATGGAAAAGGCTTTTACATAATCTTGCCTGCTGTGTAGTGCCAGTTTAATACAACTCCATTATCCCTTACCACAGTTATCAAATACAGAAACTCTGAAAATCAAAAGTTTTTTTAAAAAAAATTAGCAGCATATTTATTTAGTGGCAAAACCTGACTTGAACTGATATGACACTATTTGGAGTCTATTTACCTCACTTAATGTGAATATCTCTGCTTTTTGTTGTAGAAATCGTAATATGTTTGATTAGGGGGAGCTGCCCTAGATCCCACTGAGGGTCACTACATACTATATGTGTAGATGCACTGTGTTACCTCTATAGAGTCTGAAAAAAAATCTGAATTCCAAAACTCAACTGACCAAATTAATTTTAGATAAGGGATTGGAAAGCTGAAAAAGTAAAATTCAGGTATTTCCTAAGCCTACAGAAAGTGATTTTGAAACTACCTCTGTTTAAATAAGCAATTCTTATTGTATGGCCCATACACTCAAACTGCTTTTTCCATAGCAGATCCTGTTTGGGCTTTTATTTCATGTTATTTTTTTTTTTTTTTTAAAGAAATTCACGTTCTTTTATTTATTTATTTATTTATTTATTTATGACTGTGTTGAGTCTTCGTTTCTGTATGAGGGCTTTCTCTAGTTGCGGCAAGTGGGGACCACTCTTCATCGCGGTGCGCAGGCCTCTCACCATCGCAGCCTCTCTTGTTGCGGAGCACAGGCTCCAGACGCGCAGGCTCAGCAATTGTGGCTCACGGGCCCAGTTGCTCCGCGGCATGTGGGATCTTCCCAGACCAGGGCTCGAACCTGTGTCCCCTGCATTGGCAGGCAGACTCCCAACCACTGCGCCACCAGGGAAGCCCTATTTCATGTTATTTTAATTTAATTTAATCTAACTTTACTTTTCAGTTTGGGAACTCATGAAACACCAGCAGATTGAGAACACTGGAGACACTGGCCACACAGCTTTTCTGATGCTGTTAGTACTGTGTTTTGTGGCTGATTAATTACCTGGCTACTTTTTTGTGATGAGAGACACATTTATCCAAAGAACATTCAGTACTTGGCTTATTTGCTCAGACAGCCAGCAAAGGACCTAATTGTGAAAAAACAAATGCTGTTTATTTGATCCATGCTCATTGCACACCCCAACACCCTGTTTCTCATTCAATACCACTGCAAACACAAAACTATGCATGGATCTTACACACTCTTAAAAATAACCACTTAAAAAAGAGAAAAAAAATAGTCTCACGTCTTCTAAGGTGTGTTCTAACAATGAAGCCTTTTTTGCTTTCAATGTATTGCTTTACTTTTCACAGTTTGGGTTGGAACCAGAACTCTATTTAAAATCAGCATATTCGTTTTTAGTTGATTTTCACAAGGACAGTGGTTTTACTTTGTGAAAATTGGTACCAAATTATGTATGTTAGGTTTCTGGACAAAGACTGTTAAGTAGATACGATCCCTTATTGATTCTGATATTGAATTCCAAAAGGAAGAGAAAATATGAACACAATCCTAACATCAAAAGGCCCTGTTGTGGCCAGAAAGAGTTTTTAAAATATTTACTATGTACATGATTTTCTGTTCGTGACGCCCATCTTGGGTGTGTAACTTCCAGTTAGAGTGAGAGGGGTTCTGTGGCCTGGGAATATTCAATTCGACTTTTAGTTGATAGGACAAGAAGACTTTCAAGCATAAAAGCCAAATGCACTGGCTTTTATTGTCCTCACTGAAAACAGAAAAGAAAGCAGAATTTGGACTCAGTATATTTTCAGTTTATAGACTGAAAACCAACTGAAGTTCATTTACAAGTGGACACTGACCTGGGAGGTGTGCAACCTGCATATATCCCTCTGTGTGCATTTAAAATGCATCTCATTTAAAAGAGGACTCTTCAGAAGTCCACCAGCAATGAATATTTTTGTGTATAGTCCTGAGCTCTCAATAAACAGTTGGTTCTTTCAGTGGAAACCTCAGTGGGGAGGAAAGCAGAAACCACGAAGCCACAGGGATGTTACAACTCCCACGAATTAGTGCTACTTCAGAAAAACAACCACCAACCTTTAAACAGCTCAAGCAAAATGTCAAGTGAATCAAGTACCCACCACACGCTAAGCCTGAGTTAAGAAAATGTTAACAAATAGCTAGGTGTATTATTAGTGAAGAAAAGGAAACACATTGCAATTGATGGCAGCTGGGCAAATGATTAAAACACCTACATAAACCAGACCTAAAAAACAATTTGGCAATACGGGAGAGAATTGCAGCCCTCTTCCTTTTAGAGTCACAACATTTTTAGGAGTGTTTCTATTAATCCTTTAGCCGTAATTGTGTTCTTTTAATCCAATGTGAGGAGCTTAGCTAGTGGGACTGGTAAACACATTGCCTAAAGGTAACTGTGAAACGCTCTGCCTGGATTTGAAATAGATGCGCATCCTGAATGCTCATCTCTCTATTCATCTCTCACGTAATTTCCTTGTTGCATATTTAAGCTAAGTGTTTTTTCCTACTTTTCTTAGAGGTATATTAACTTAAAAGGCCTATAGAACTCAGACTATATCCATGCTGGCATGGTACACTTTACTCATTCTTAACTTGATTTTAGTATTATAATTAAAGTAGGAAATATACATACAAAATAGCAGAACAGGTAAACAGTGAAAATAATTATCCCTCCCATTCCACATCGTCCCACAGGGAGCTACTATTTAAAGGTTCTTAAGTATATTTTCTATGCAGATTATTGTGCCCTGTTACCCTCTTCAACAGATTTCTTTTTTTCTCTTAATAATATACCTTAGAGTTCTATGTCAGTATATAGGAAGATGCCTCATTTACAAAAATGGCTGCAAGGCAATCCCTTATATGAATATACCATGATTTATTGAATCAGTTTCCTGTTAATGGGCATTTTAGAATATTTCTAGACTCACTACTAACAGCAATGGACACATATCTTTCATACACGTTAGTCATATCCACAGGGTAGATTCCTACAAATGCAATTGCCAGGTCAAATAATATCTGAATTTAAAAATTTGGAAGATATTTCTAAACTGTGCTTCAAAGCGAGTGTACCAATGTATATTCTCATTAATATGGTTTGAAATTGCTCATTTCCCCACATTTTTGCCAGTGATGTGCACTACCATTTTTCTTTTTGCAAAATGAAAGTTAAAATGGTATTTCACAATTGTTTTAAATTTTTATATTAAGTTATAAGAGAAATTGAGTATTTATTCATATGTTCCGAAGCTATTTATGTTTTATTTTTGTCAAACTATTTATTCATGTCCTTTCCCTTTTTTCTATAGGTTTATTTAATTTTTTGCCTATTTACTTTTTTTAAAATTAATTAATTTATTTATTTTTGGCTGCATTGGGTCTTAGTTGCTGTGCACTGGCTTTCTCTAGTTGTGGTGAGCGGGGGCTACTCTTTATTGCGGTGCGTGGGCTTCTCATTGTGGTGGCTTCTCTTGTCGCAGAGCACGGGCTCTAGGCGCGCGGGCTTCAGTAGTTGTGGCACGCGGGCTCAGTAGCTGTGGCTCACAGGCTCTAGAGCGCAGGCTCAGTAGTTGTGGCGCACGGGCTTAGCTGCTCCGTGGCATGTGGGATCTTCCTGGACCAGGGCTCGAACCCGTGTGCCCTGCATTGGCAGGCGGATTCTTAACCACTGCGCCACCAGGGAAGTCCTATTTACTTTTAGAACAGTTTTTAAATGATAAAAAAATTTCAACCTAAACACAATCATACGTGTTGAAAATCTTTTCTTGTTTTGAAATCAGGATATTTTTGGCCGGAAAAAATATTTAGGTAGGGGAGTTTATCAATATTCCCCCTGGATCAGTGTTTAATTGCTTTTTATCAAAAGACAGAGAGATGAATGACTAAATTATTTTACGTAGTTAAAACACAAAACAAAGTTTTAATTGTCTTTCAAGAATAAATACATTTTAGAGGGTTTTTATTTTAAAATATCGGATTGTAAATATTTTTATCTGTAATATGTAAGCAAACTTTAGTTCTTATTTTTGAGAGTGTTAATTAATTCCCCGCAGTCTGAAATGGGAAATTTGTTTCCACTGGTTTCCTTCTAGATTGAAAAGTAGCAGTCACCTCAAGAATCTTTGGGGTACCTGGTACAGAAGGGAGACTAAGCAAGACAGAGGGTCTTTTATCTAAGAGCCCCATGGATTCCAGTTTGCCCAGCTATGGGGTTCTGGCAGAATCAATAGGGCCTGCAATGTAGTAGATCACAAGGCAGCCTCTCTCAAAGCTGTTTTTAAGGCTTAAATTGCTTGTTGCATCTTAAGTTGTCTTACAGCTTTCTGTTCACCTCTGACAACTTGACTGAATTGTACACACCTGGAGGTTCATGGCTTTGTCTCTAACATAGACTGCTTAATTAACACCCCAGCCTGTGCTGGAATTCATCCTTCTAAAAGTATCTAAATAGAAAATACATAATTGTAAAACAATAATATGAGGAGATTCCACTACCAGAAGAAAACGTAACTTGAGCCAATGAAATGCCAGTGACAGCTGACAAAATCAGTAGTGGAAGACATAGTAAACTTTCATTGTCATTTGGGGAAAATGTATGTGATTCATGACTATAATAACAGATATCCCACTACCACTTGCCAAATTTGATGTACATTCTTGTTCCCTAAGTTGCCTTTTCTCCATAAATGTTTGCTGTTTAAAATGAAAACCTCTGCAAACATTAAAGAGTGAACTTGTATTGTCTGATTTCTTTTTCTAAACTCAGACTGCCTTTATAGTCAGTAGCATACTAATTTGCACCCAACACTTCTCTGCTTATATCATAGGTGCTACTTCAGCTCCAAGGATACCGTGACAGCCTTAAAGGAGGGGCCATGTTATGAACTTTATCTTCCCATTGTGTCTAGTGAACTGTGGGATAAACAGATCTCAGCATCACTGATTAGTTGTACTTAAACTAAATACTTGTTCACATGACTGCCATCTAGAGACCCATCATCTCAACAAAAGCTTTGAAAGGTTTCTCAGAGTGACAGGACAAAACTACAGCATAAGTTCGGAAAAATTAATCATTCTTATCTTCAGGTCCAAAGATGTTACCAGGGTTTCCTTCCTGGTCCTGGAAATGTAAACCGCAAGCGTTAGCGGAATTCCTAAGCAGCATGTGGGAAAACCGCTGTACAACTTACTATCAATAGGCACAACAGGAAGCAGAAATGGCAAGATTCATTTCCCTCTATTTGACTAGTTCAAATGAGTTTCTTCTCTGCGTAGAGTAATATATGTAGCTCTCCAGCAGAAATGAGAAAATGTGAATGTCATCTTCATCACAGTTCAAAGGAAATATTAGAACCTGTACTGCTTTCTGTGTGTATGCTCGTATGTATCACACACATACACACATATGTGTGTGTGCGTGCACCCCGATCCAGGCAAATAACTCCATTTATATTCTCCAAGCTTGCAGCTACAGGCTAGTTATTTTTGGAGATTTTTCCTGAAAGCATGTAAATCTCTCTGGCTGAGGCTAAGTTTTGCCTCCACTTTGAAGGCCTTCTTGGAGGTGCTGCCTTAATCTACAGGCTAGATGGATTTTCTGGATATCTGGACTTTTGTGTACATGAAGATTTAACCCTCTAGAAGCCAGACTCCTTGTCTGGGTCACTGAGCCCTTATTACCCCTCCTGTTCCATTCTGGTCCCCAGATCATGTGCAGATCCTGGTCCAGGGATGTGGGCCAAGAATGTGGCCATCAGCTGTCCCACGAGGAGACTAAGAGCACGGGCCTCACAACCACTGGCTGGGCCCAAGCCTCTGATCAGCAGGGAGACCCTGGACAAGGCGCTTCACCTTTGAGTCTCAGGTTCCTAATCTACTAAATGGGGTGATCGGAGTGATGATTAAATGAGATCATCCCTTTAATATGTTTAGAAAAACGCCTGGCACAGAGTAAGTCCACCATAACTGTAGATATTGTGCTTTATTTCCGTCCTTCAGATTTGCATCAGGGCAAAAGTGGCAGGGCACGGTTCTGGTGAAGCCCACCAGGGAACATGTCTATCAGCTGGGTGGCAGTTGGGTGGTCCATGGGACCAATCTCTGGTTGATAAAGCCTGAGACTGCAGCATCACAATTGCAGATAACCGCAGGAGGATGTGGAGAAACAGGAACATTGCTTGTAGGAATGTAAAATGGTGCAACCATTTTGAAAAACAGTTTGGCAGTTTGTTAAATTATTAAACATAATTATACCATACAACCCAGAAATTCTACTCGTAGAAATGAAAACTTGCACATAAATGTTCATAACAGCGTTATTAGAAATAGCCAAAATGTGGAAACACCCAATCTCCATCAACTGGTGATTGGATAAACAAAATAAGGTATATTCATATTATAGAATACTATTCAGCAAACTACTGGTCAGATAGCTGCAACATAGATGAACCTCAAAAATATTATGTTAAGTAAAAGAGACTAGGGACAAAGGTCATATATTGTATAATTCCATTTATATCAAACGTGCAGAAAAGGCAAATCTATATAGACAGAAAGTAGACTAGTGGTTGCCTAGAACTGGGGGATGGGAGTAAAAATAACTATAAATTGGCATGAGGAATATTTTTGAGGTGATGAAAATATTCTAAAATTGGATTTTGATGATAGCTGCAAAACTCTGTAAATTTACTAAAAATCATTGAGGTTTACACTTAAAATGAGTGAATTTTATGGTATGTAAATTACACATCAATAAAGCTGTTTAAAAAAATGTTTCCACAAAGAAAACTGTAGGTCCAGATGGTTTCCCTGTGAATTCTACCAATAATCTGAGAAAGAAACATCACCAATATTATAAAAACTCTTACAAAGAACAGAAACATAGGAACTACTTCTCAAATAATTTGTGTAGGCCAGCAGAACTTTTATACCAAAACTGAAAATGGCATAACAAGAAGGGAAAATTATAGGCCAATTTTCTCCATGAACATGGATACAAACTTCCTAAACCAAAAATCAGCAAATTGACTCCAGCATTGTATAAGATAATAATATATTACAATGTAGATGGGCTTAGGTTGAGTAAAAACTGAAAATCATCCCATGTTTCTGAGAATGCAAAAAAAAAAAAAAAAGTAACATTTTTTCATGATAAAGGAAGAAAGACCTCTTAGCAAACTAATAATAAAAGAAAGTTTCCTTAATTCATTAAAGGTTATCTATAAATAACTTACAGCAAACATGGTGCTTAATGGTGAAATATTGAAAGCTAAGCACCTGAAATTAGAAATGAGATGAAGACACCTGGTATTAATTTCTATTAATATTGCTCTACAGATTGTAGCTAATGAAATTTAAAAAGAAAAGAAATAAAAGATATAAAGGTATAAATGAAGGAAGACTGGAAAGCTGCCATTATTTACAAATGATTGTGTATGTAGAAAAATCCAAGAATATCTAGTTAAAGAGTTAGAATTAACTCATGAATTTAGCAAGAACACTGGATAAAAATCAGTTTATAATAAGCATTAATTATATTTCTGTATACTAGTGACTAACAATTAGAAGATGAATTGTAAAAAAGATACTGTATATAGTAGCAAAGAGCTCAAGGTACCATGTGTGACAGCAAGAATAAATAGCAGAGGGACTTCCCTGGTGGCACAGTGGTTAAGAATCCACCTGCCTGCAGGGGACATGGGTTTGATCCCTGGTCCGGGAAGATCCCACATGCCACGGAGCAGCTAAGCCCGTGTGCCGCAACTACTGAGCCTGAGCTCTAGAGCCCGTGAGCCACAACTACTGAAGCCCATGAGCCACAACTACTGAAGTCCGTGAGCCACAACTACTGAAGCCTGCGTGCCTAGAGCCTGTGCTCCACAACAAGAGAAGCCACCTCAATGAGAAGTCCGTGCATCACAACGAAGAGTAGCCCCCGCTCTCCTCAACTAGAGAAAGCCCGCGTGCAGCAACGAAGACCCAATGCAACCGAAAATAAATAAAGATAAAATAAAAATATAAAATGTCAAATAAAAAAAAGAATAAATAGCAAAGAGCAGAATCAACTTTAAGAGCACTTCAGGTATCAGAATTATCAAATGAAGACTATGAAATAACTATTTCTATATTTAAGAGACTAAAAAGCCTTAAAATATAAGCAAGGAAAGCAGACTGCAACAAAAGACTAAGGAGAATGAAAAAGAAACAAATGTGTATTCCAGAAATTTTTAAATGGATATAAAAATTTAAAAGATAAAGATAAGATTAAATAGACAAAGATTTAGTGTACTAGAAGATGAATATAAGTCTACTTCTAAAATGTAACATAAAGAGAGTGATAAAAGCGTTACGAAGAAATGAAAAGACACGGAGTCAGGATGAGGAACTGTAGAATGCGGACAGTAACTTCTGAAGAGGCAATACCCAAGAAGTGTTAGGGGCACTTAAAAGACACCAATACTTGGGTGTGGATATAAGTGAATATTATGACAATGTTTTTGAGTGAAAGAAAAAAATAAAGTCACAAACAAATATGTATAGTTTGATTTCATGTATATAAACCTTAAAAACATACAAAACTAGATGATCTAATGTTTAAGAACTCAGAGATGATAAAACTATTGAGAGAAGCAAGAGAATGGTAGTTGCAATTCAGGGTGCTCATTGCCTTTGAGTGATGAGATGGAGGTGGGATCCCCAAGGTTTCGGGGGGCATGGGTAGTGCTCTACATGTGCAGCTAGGTTGTGGGCACACAGGTAATTGCAACATTATTTATCTTTATACCCTTTCCAAATATGAGAGCAGGTTTGGGCAGTTCACAGAAAAAGAAACAGAAGTTGCTTTTTAAATGTGAATGCATAGCCAATAATTACTCAATGTACAAAATATAAATTAAAACCATAAGTAAGCATTTTGCACCTATTGGATTTAGGTAAAAATTTTAAAATGTGATAATATACAGTTCACCAAAGGTTAGGGGAGAAGACACTTATACGTTATTGGCTGAAGTGCAAGATGGTTCAAACAATTCATAGCGCATGTGGTAGTATTGTTTATAATCCTAAAACACTCGAAACTCATCAATGTCCATCAGTGGGAATTAATTAAGTGAACTGTGGCGATCCGTACAATCTAACACTAAATAATGAAGTAGGTCCGTATGTGCTGAAAGAGGATGACCTCCAAGAAATACTATTCAGTGAAATAAGATGCAGAATAGTATGAATACTTGGTATGCTTCTAGTCATATAAAAGATAAATATATGTATTGTATGTTTGGAGAGGTATGAAGTATTGCTAGAAGGATAGCTACACAAAGGAAAACGTGTAAAAATAGTTAACTCCCGGGAGTAATGGTTCTAGGCTGTCAGGTGCACTTTCTTTTCACTATCATCCCTTTTTTTTAAACTTCTGTATTTTATATCATATGCAAAACTCATCTTTCAATTGAAAAAAGTCATTTGTATACTAAGATTCATATATGTACAGGGCTGTAACATGGTCATAATACAGGGAAGCACGTGTTTGTCTAAGTCACTGTAAAAATACCCTCTATATTTGGAATTTATAACTAAAGCAATAATTCAAAATCTCTTAACAAAAGTGAGTTTTTGTTTTATTTTACACTACTCAAGTGTTATCAGGAAGAAAAACCTACTGCATGAAATTTCTAGTGCTGCCTGGGTTTAACTTGCTTGGAAACAATGAAAAAAATGCTGTTTCAAATGTTAAAAAAGAAAAAAGCTTTGCTGAATTCTCTCCTTTGAAATGTATAAATACAAGGGCAAACAACAGAAATAATTTTAAGATACCTATTTTGGGATCCCCTCTCCAAAACCAGGTATGTTATTTAATTTCACTTTTTATCAGTTATTCATTTGGGGTCAAACTTTCTACAGTTCCATAATGGAACTTGCCACTCTATTTTCAGAGGCGCAGATGGTGGGAAAACGTTTCACGAGTAAACCATTTTATTTGAGTGGAACTGAATTAGCTTTTCCAACACACAATTTCCAAATACGAAGTCAGAAATGAAATACACCCTTCTACAACCTAGTGGTGTGGCTCTGGGAAAATCGTAGCAGCTCTCAGAAATAGTCTCCTCTGCACATGAGAATGCCCAATGCCTTTGTTGTACTGTTGTGAGATTAAATCCTGTGGCACATTCCTCTGAAAGTACCTACCGGCTGCCTGGCACACCTTTGAGTCCCCAGCCCTGGCCGCCTCCAGCATCACTGGACAGCGTCTAAAAATATCAACATCTGGCCCCATGGAGGCCAACTGAATCAGCATCTCTGGCCCTAGACCTTAGCATCTGCACTTTTCAAAGCTCCCTGGATGATTCTCATGTGCAGCTACAGTTAAGAAGCCTGGACTAACTCTGGACCAGGGCCTATCCTATCTTCCAGCTAGCTATTAAAAACACTGACATTTTTACTGATAAAACACCAATGAAGTTGTGAGGATCCACAAGCAAACAAACCGAGCACCAATTTGTTTGTGGTGGCATATGTGCTCCTCGTACATTTTTGATTCAAGAAACAAGAACTGCCTTTGCTAACCTGCTGGGATGCCACCAGCCACGTTATCAGCCTCTGATAAGGTGGAAGTGACATTTTAAGGGAAGAGTAAGAAGGGAAGTAGGAGGAAAGGAACTTGTGTTTTAAAAGCAGAAAAGACATATAACAAACAAGCATGCTCTGGGTATCAGTTTTTCCAGGTCAGAATCAAGCCTAATGACATGGCATATGACATGGCATATTTCTTTCCATGTCAATGATAGCTACTCTTTAAAATGACTACAGGTCCTTTCTCCCAGCCACACTTAGCACTCCCTACATCCCTTTACTTGCTCTCTGTTTTGTGCACAATAGTTTACTGATTTTTTTTTTTTTACTATATATTTGCATTAGAACCTAAATTTCATGAGAGAAGCTTTAGCATCTCAGTTAGTTCTTACCCTGCTGAATTTTCTTCCTAAACTTCTCCAAAACAAGAGATCTACCCCCTAAGGCAACACCTTTTTTTTTTTTTAATAAAAAAGAGATTATGGCATGTATCAAAGTACAGCACAATAGGAAAAACACAAACTACAGGAAAGTGAAGTGTTTTGAAACAATCATTTAAAAAAGAAAAAAAAAATGCTTTCCTCAATAATAGCATTTTCCACACATGAAGCATTCTTTCCTACATTTTGCCTTAGTTTGATTAAAATGCTTGTTTCCAATTCTGCTGGATCCTCCAAAACATTTTTCTCTGGCCATCCCTTGGAGGTCACCATTACTCTCACTGGTCTCTAGTTCTCTGGTATGGCTCTGGTTCCTCTCTTTAATAATTGGATTCTGCCGGCTGTTTGCTAGCCTTCAGCGTTTCCTCCAAAACTAAGTGAACTTGTAACAATATAAGATAAAGCTTTTCCTCCTTTTATCTTTACTTTCTTTAGAGTCTTACCAAGAATCTTGTTTACTCCTGAGGGCTACAACAAATTATCCTTTCCCGGTTGTTTACAGGAGAAACCACATATGTGCGTTGTGTAACTTTAAGCAGTTCAACATGTCATTCCATTAGTAAAGGGAGCATCTGGCCTTGCTCCAGAAACCTGGCATCAGAGTCAGTGTTTTCATGAGTGTTTCACCCACTGAGCTGTGTGTACGACTTTGGCCAGACACCTTCACCTGAATGGACCCCAGTTCTACATCTCACTCATGAAACGCTAGCCAAGGTCATGTCAAACTTTTTTTCTCTATATAGAGTTCATGGTCATTTTATGGAAATACATTCACTGCATGTAAATCACTGAGTGAGCTTGCTGAACTGGGTAGGGTACAGTCAGCATGAACTTGTCTCCCACCAGCCCTGTAAGACTCTCTGTAGGAGAGAACTCTTCCTCCTCTACACATCATCTCCAACAGGCCCAAGAGGTCGGGAAAGGAGCGTTTTCTGAATTAAAACTTCTGTATTAGATAGATACTTTAGTCTAAATCTAAATTTTAATATCATATCCAATGTAGTAGAGCTTCTTTCCTGTTCCCTAAGTTCAAGTCTGACCTGGCGTTTGGACAGTAGCAGTGAGAAAGGAGAAACAAGACGAACTTTCTTTAGGCTGGTATTCTGCCAGCCCACACCAGCCCTGCCGGGCATCCTTGCTGGCTGGTCAGCATGCGTGCCCCACCAATGGTGAGATACTTTGAATATCACACCTGGCTTTTTCACTCTCCTTTGTCTCCCAACATCTCTGCTGCTTCCAGCCAGAGCTTTTAGTACTTTCTTAGACAGCAAATGTCTTCTGCCTGTCCCAGTAAATATCCAAATGACGGCTCTGCTGTACAGCACATGAACTGGCTTTTCGAGATGCCCATGCACATGCCCTTCTTAGTTAAGATCCTTTCAAGACGTCTGAAGCCTGGCTACCTTTCACAGTGTCCTATGGGAAAGCACATACACTGGCTCCTCCAATTTGGGGAAATGCAGCTTCAGCCACTACTGATCTGTCCTCTCTGTTTTTGCAGTCACCACCATCCAGCCTTGGGCCTTCAGACTTTTCCAAGTGAGAGGCAGACACCAGGCCCCGTGCCCCTCCCCAGGCTTCGAGGGACATAAATCAAACTCTCAAGACTGATTTTGTATGGGGGCACCTAAAAGTCTCGTCACTCTTCCAACCAGAGGGAGATGCCAGTCTGTCTCTTGCAGATGCCATAATATTTAGTGGTGGGACCATATTCACTTGGCATAGAAGGGGGAATTACCCTCTCCCCTTCCTAAGGAAGAGAAAAGAGCGCTGTCAGTCTCCTTCAAAGGAAGTTTCCTTCACCAAAGTTGCTTTTGAATGCCTGTCTTCTCTTACCTGGGCTGTTGGAGTGATGGTAGCTGAACTGGGTTGCCACCTCCAGCAAAGCCCATGGGGTTACGTTCAGCCCTTTTCTTTAGTATGCTGGAAAACTTTTTCACCCCTTATACCTTTCACAGCTTTAGAACTTTTGCTGAAATTCCAAGATAACAAAAAAGTGACATTCCCATTTGACTACATTTCACAATCTTTTCTCTTGCGTGTATTTTTTAGAAATGCTTAAAGGATACTTGGGACCTTAGAATGACTCATTTTATCATTGAGCAATCTAAGGAAAACACTTATTCTCTCTAAGTCTCAGTATATTATACGTAAAATGAGCTAACAAGAAATTACCTGACATAATAATTATGAGAGTAAATGAGATAATCTATGAGAATTCTAGGTAAACTTTTTAGTGCTATTCAAAGATTACTTAGTATGGTAAATATAACCTAAGTAAAGTGGAAATCAAAGGCAGGTATTAAAGTAATTCAGGCTTACAAAGCATCTTCCAGTAGGTAATATAGATAAAGATACACACCTGAATAGCCTGAGGCTTATAAACAGCATCACATACCCTAAACCTCAACCTACTCTTAGATGACACTAAAATGTTTTAAAATTGATACACAAGAAGAAGGAGGAGGAGGATAAAGAAGCGAGGAAGATGGAGGGAAGGAGAATTATTAAAGAAAGGAAAAGAAACAACAACACTTGAAAATGTTCATTGTGGCCACACAAAAGCCCCTTCTCATGGTGTATGATTACCAGCTCGTTTTCACTTCTCAAACATCTACTTAGATCTTGCCATCTAGCCTCTCTTCCTGCCTTAGCATATCTAAAATGTTTTCTTTCCAAAATGCTAAAACTGCCATATATGTAACTTACAGTTTTCCAGCTATTTTACGCATTTGTTTTTTTGTCTCTCCAATTAAAATTTTGAGATGCAGGCTGATCTTTCTGTTTCTTCTGTGGCCCTTGCAATGCACAACAGATGGTTAAGTCCACAGTTGACAATAAGAGTATATTCATTTGTCTTCATTCAAATCAAAGTGTGACATAAACCTAGGCTGAGAACCCTCAAGGTAAATTCATTTCTGTAGCAGATTTCATAAATTCTACAGAAAATGCTAAGGTGCTCAAAAAAATATACAGGTTGGATAAATAGATAATATAAATGAGCACAGGCAACTGAGGTGACATGGGAGCCTCTGAGACCCTTCGTGCCTCCAGTAAGAGTGGAAATACCATGCGATATTTTCGAACTTCTGTTTTTGTATCAGCACTTCAGAGGAAAGAGAGCATATTATTTATATACACACACAAATATCTGCCAAATGCAGGGAGCCATGTCACTATATATATTAAGAATTTTTTTTCAATACCAGAAAAACTTACTTTACTTTCAGGTTCAGTCTTGATTTGTACTAATCTTTTCATTCTTGCCTGCTCTGAAGCACAGATTATATTATTTCTGTTTGGTAAAGTGTTAATTCCTAAATGTGCAGAGTTATAAACAGTTTAAAAAAAAAAAAAAAAAGAGGTTAAACCAAAATAAGTGCTTAAGAAATTACTCTGAATCAAGGACTATGCTGTCAATTTACATTTTTTACCTTTTAAAGTCACAACACCCCTTCATAATAGCCACAATAGACCTTGGGAAACAGGCTCAGGGAAGGTAAATAATTTGCCGAAGACCACAGAGATCTATTTGATTGCAAAGTCTGTTTTTTGATCACTATTCCGTTTTGCACCCCCTAGCTCATAACCAGGGCAAACGAGCATTTGGCCATTAATACTCTGCCTCTGAGTGGCTGGAAAAATGAAGTAACTCATCCCACCAGAGTCATTCAACTAAAATGTTTTTGTTTTGTTTGTTTTTTACCACTCAGACACGTATTTAATAATTGTAAAAATCCAAAAGAACCTCAGTGTCTAATCTCGAGGTCACAGCTGAACTGCCCTCGGCGGGCTGCTTGACAAGGCTGGACGTGCTCCCGCCTTCCTGCCATCCACTGAAGCTGCCTCAACCAGCCAAGGAATAGGGGTCTGATCACTATGCTGACTTCTGTATTCTCTTAATTTCATCTTATGTACTATGTGTTTAGTTTCGATAAAGCATTTGTACCAATGGCTCTGGAGCTTGGAGGAAGACCAAGTGATTCTGAGTAACATGTGGGCCTACGCAGCAGAGCTCTCCCTGAGGAAGAGAAGAACAGGTCTTTTCTTCCACTATCAGGACAGTCATGAGTGTCAGTCCTACCCATGGGCCACTAGTGCTAAAAGGCTGGAACCCATTCTGTCTCTGAGCATGACAGGTTCTTGCTCTCCCTGGGGAGAGGCAAGGAGCTTTCAGTCAGGAGTCTTCTGTGAAGGAGCACCATGACGGCCATTTCTGATCCCTTCCTCCAGCTGTTGTGAAAAGAGGCAAAGGAGGCCACAGAGGAAGAAAATGCTGAGTCTGGCAGACAAGAGAATGGACAGTTCTGCCCTCATCTGTGCTAGTCGTTAATATACCACTTTTAAACTCCATGATGCTACTTATTTCCCTTCATTGTGTAGGTGTAGTTACGTCTAGAATCAATTCTAAACCAAAGTCTCTTATGAAGCTTTAGTTTTCAGGTTGCCTATGAGGTATTTAGTCACACCAATTATGTAACAGAGCTGTCATAGACAATGTGGCTTTGCAAGGGTCCACCTTCTTGTTTATTGGCAATCAGGGAATTAATGCTCTCAAACTGAAGCAAGGAGCCTGGACTGTCCCCATTTTATAGAAGCCACATAAATTGCCTCAGGACTCTATGAGAGCTGCCCAAGACCCTCATGGCTATGAGATTTCTATTTGTGGGTCATGAATCTGTTTCCCATGAAAGATTCTATATTCCAGCCAAGAGACACTCAATCCTGGTGTAAGTTTTGTTCTCTCAGGACATTATAAAGGAGGCAAAATGATGGAAAGAAAGGATACCAGGGTGGGAATCCAGTTCTGCCTCAAATTAGCTGGGAGACCGGAGGCAAGTCCTGGAAGACCTCAGTTTCCCTGTCTACAAGTGTTACATTGGACCGGGTGGTCTGAAAGTCCTGTCACAGCCTGAGATCTTGTATGACTGTTAAAATATCTGAATGTCTGAGGTCCTTAAAAAATAGGTATGGTATGCCCCTCCCCCCCCCCATTTAGACTAGATTTGCCGAGTACGGTGTTCCCCTAGTCCCCAATAACACACTGCCTCCTGATCTGCCCTGGCTCCCCAGGGAGGAATGAAAGAAAGGGCTTGTGACATACACAATTATAAATGTAGTGTGACAGCTGACCTTTAGTAGAAATGAGTCTTGCCTTTACACAGCTTTGTATAACAACTAGGAAAGGCTATGCTTTTTCCTCTCCCCACCCCAAGCCGACTCTTTTAAGCATGCAGGAGGTATCCCCACCTCCTATTTCTCCTTATTCCACCAGGGGGACCCTGACGAAGGAACAAAGGAGTCTTACAAAGAGGAGGTCTCAAGTACCAAACGGCAGCCACGTGATGATGGCAGGTAGGTCTGACACTAAAAAGAGGTTGTGTCCAGCAGAACCCAATTCCATGGGAGTCCAAGCTCCAAGGCTGGGGGGCAGCAGGCGTGGAGGACAAGCTCCCTGCTAAGAATCGGTCTGCAGGACCCACTGGAGGATGGCGTGCCTGCGCAGCGCCGGAGCGCGTTGTCGTAGATGGTGTTCACGCTGGTGCAGACGGGCCGCTGCTGCAGCTCCGTCACCCGGCAAGCAACCAGCCCGCCAGCCACACGCAGCAGCAGCGGCCTCAGCGCAGCCCAGGATCGAGTGTGGTTCCCGGGTGGTGGCTTCCGGGGCCGAGAGCCGGACTCAGATTTCGGGGCCTGATCTGATCTGTTTCCTTCTTAGGTTCCTCCGGCTCCGGCTTGGCTGCTTTGAGGGCGTCCTACTGCTTTCACCGGCGCTCCTTCTCTTCCGCCTTCTCTGCTTCCGCAGTTCCGCTCCGGCGCCTCCTGAGCTCGCTGCTTGGCCTCCCACGTCTCCTCGGCCTCTCGGTCTATTTCCGGCTGCCGCTGCCTCTCTGGCTCCTGACCGAGCTGCACCGCCTTCGGGTGCTCTAACACCCTGTTGGCGCCCTGCTTGCGCTGCTTCTCGCCCCAGGATCCAGGGGGTTACGCTTCAGGCCCAGCCGCTTCAGACTCCGGAGCTGAGCAAAGCTGACAGGCAGGGTGACCAGCCTGCTGTGGAGGAGGTGCAGGTGCTGGAGGTTGACCGGGCGGCCGAACCCGCTGGCAGCTGCCGCCGTTTGTTCTTCCTCAGGCCCAGCTTCACCAGGTGTGTGAGGCCACGGAAATCCGACGGAAGAGTAGACCGTTTACTGCAGGGCAGATCCAGTATGGTGGCCTTTGGTGGGGGGGCGGGGGCAGCCAACTCCTCGACCAGGACCTCATTCAGGTCGCTGAGGCTCAGGGCCAGCTGGTTGCTGTCTAGCTTGTCGCGGAGGTTCCCGCCCTGGCTACCGGCCTTGGTCATGGTGACGCCGGCTGAACGGGGCTCCGACGGGCAAGAGAAGGGGTGAGAAGCCGCTCGTTGGCTAGGTGGACTCGCACCCAACCGACAATGCCTGCGTCCCCTGCCACCTACCCGCCCCCCGGTTGGCACTCTGAGCCCCACGCCCCGTTCCCACCGGTGCAGCCGCGACAACGATGATGAAGTAACTCATCCCACCAAAGTCATTCAACTAAAATGTTCAGTCACCATGTGCACCTAGGTTTTTGGTTTTTTTAACAGTTTTTTGAGATGTAATTCACACACCATACACGTCACGCATTTACTGCCACTATGGAGAACAGTATGGCGGTTCCTTAAAAAACTAAAAATAGAACTACCATACAACCCAGCAATCCCACTCCTGGGCATATACCCTGAGAAAACCATAATTCAAAAAGAGTCATGTACCACAATGTTCATGGCAGCTCTATTTACAATAGCCAGGACATGGAAGCAAGCTGAGTGTCCATCAACAGATGAATGGATAAAGAAGATGTGGCACATATATACAATGGAATATTACTCAGCCATAAAAAGGAACAGAACTGGGTCACTTGTAGAGACATGGATGAACCTAGAGATTGTCATACAGAGTGAAGTTAAGTCAGAGAAAAACAAATATCATATATTAACGCATATATGTGGAATCTGAAAAAATTGGTATGGATAATCTTATTTACAAAGCAGAAAGAGAGACAGAGATGTAGAGAACAAATGTATGGATACCATGGGGGAAGGGGATAGTGGGATGAATTGGGAGATTGGGATTGACATATATACACTATTGATACTACGTATAAAATAGCTAACTAATGAGAACCTACTGTATAGCACAGGGAACTCTACTCAATACTCCGTAATGACCTATATGGGAATAGAATCTAAAGAAAGAGTAGATATATGTATATGTATAGCTGATTCACTTTGCTGTACAGTAGAAACTAACACAACATTGTAAAGCAACTATACTCCAATTAAAAAAAAAGTGTATGATTCTGTGGCTTTTGGTATATTTACAGTTGTGCAATCATCACCACAATCAGTTTTAGAATATTTTTACCACCCCAAAAAGAAACCCTGTACCCCTTGGCTGCCAGCTCCCAATTCCTCCATCCCTCCAGCTCTAGGCAACCATTAATCTGCTCTCTGTCTCCATATATTTGTCTATTTTGAACATTTCATATAATGGAAGCATACAGTATGTGGCATTTGTGACTATTTCCTTCAATCAGTGTAAGATGTTTAAGGTTCATTCATGTTGTAGCATGTATCAATACCTCATTTATTTTCATGGCAGAATAACATTTTATTGTACAGATATGTCCCATTCTGTCTATCCGTTCATCAGTTAGTGGACATTGGTCTGTTTCCACCTTTTGGCTGCTATGAAGAATGCTACTATGAATGTTCATGTACAAGATTTTGTGTAGACATATGGTTTCACTTCTCTTCGTTCTATACCCAGAAGTGAAAATGCTGGATTCTATGGGAACTCTACGTTTAAGCTTTTGAAAACTGCCAGACAGTTTTCTAAAGTGGCTGAATCATTTTTCATCCCCACCAGCAGTGTAGGAGAGTTCCAATTTCTCCACTTCCTCACCTACACTTGTTATTATCTGACTTTTTGATGATAGCCATCCTAGTGGGTATGAAACAGTACCTCATTTTGGTTTCTATTTGCATTTCCCTGATGGCTAATCCTAGGCTTTCTGTGAAGTGCATCTTAAAATATTTGTTACAGTTATTCAATTCAGTGTTAAAATCCTTGCTCTTAAAGCAATTCAAAAATCAGTGAGCAAAAGGAGTGAATGTAAGCTGATAAGAATGTGTGTGCATACACATATGCACACGTGTGTACATCTTGCATGCATACATTTATTTACATGTAAACATGTATGTCTCAGAACTATGAAAGTGTGGGCTCTCAAGTTAAATTGCTTGAGGCCAAATCCAGGCACTGCTACATAGTACCCGAATGACCTGGAGTAAGTTGATTAATTGCTCTAAGTTCATTTTTCGTATCTATAAGTAGGGAAAATAAAAACAGCATACACAATTTGCTTAGCATAGCGCTTCTAGATAGTTGATTTATAAATATTAGCTCAATATTTCTGTATTCATTGACTCTTTTACAATTAGGAGGCGTTTCATGTACTGCGCAATTTAAAAAAATCAATGAGGTTTACATTTTATCTTTGCACACACTTGTTTCTAAATATTTCTAGCCCATATTTTGGTTTAGCCTTTAATAGATTCCGTGTCGTGGATCAGTGTTCCGCCTTACCTAATTTCTCACCCTCCCCTTCAAAATACAATTATAAATTCCCCATACAAAAAGAAAATAATAAGAAATATCTTTATTGCAAAATAGCACCATCAGTTCTCATAGTGAAAGGCATCCCATGTTGATACAGTTCTAAGAGAGGTCCCAAGGCAACCAAAAGAGGAAGAGGAAGCCCTCAGGGCCTGTGACAGCATGTGCCCTTGAAGGGCAATAGAACCTTCCTTCCTTTCTCCTCCAAAGCCTCATGATTTAGTCCTTATACTCCCCACTCGCCAAACCAGGGGAGCAGTGGAGATAAGCAGCACAAATTACCAAATAATGCCCCTTATTTCCATGAAGAAGCAGGTGCATTTTCCTCAGGATAAGTGGTGCGATGACACTGATCCACTCTGACAGGCCAGCTGATCTAAAATTACTCAGCACACAGCCCCTGGCTGGGGAAGCTTCTCCCAAGAGCTTATTCTGAAACTCTTCAATCCCCCAGGTGCTAATTAAAATTTACTGCATAATATTTGCAAAGCTCAATGGCCCTAGTTACAGCAATTATCAGTTACTAAATGTTAGTGCCGGGGGTGTCACCTGATGATTGGCTTTTTTATTCAAGAGGATTGTCCCTCTTCCCCCACCCCTGATTCTTTCCCTCCACTTCTTCAAGAATCCAAATGGGCTAAATGTCTCAAATGGCTTGAGAGGAGGAAAAAAATCATCATCCTACACTTAAAATCGTTCTTTTTTCCTTGGACCACTAGGCACTGAGGGATCAGGGTTTTAAACACAAGGATCCCACTGTGGAAGTGAGGGGCTAAACTGGAGGTTCACCCCTGAACCACCATCAAGGTGTACTCCTGCCTCATCCATTTGCCTCGGTGATTGCATCAGCAGGTGGACCAAAGGCCCTGACCAAGGCCCGCTAATCTTATCAGGTTATTGCAAATGACTGCTCTTGAAATGGGAGACAGTATGTCTAAACAAAGGAGAACTGAGCAATTTATGGAGTTGGCACCAAAGGAGCCATAGGACAAGGACTCAGCCTGGTACCATGCTCTGGCCCCGGCTTCTGCAGACCACGAGGAGACAAGTATTGCAATGACATACAGAGGCATATCCTGGGTTTAACTGAGCTCAAAATGCGCTTGATGGCCTTCATTAAGCAGATGATCTGTGACAAAAAATTAGATGGTCCAGGTACTGTCTAAATAAATGACCTTAAAATGAATAGTCAAACTCCTTTACATTCTAATTCAGGAAAGACGTCAGATCCAAGACCAGTTTAACTCAACCCCATGATCTGGGGGCACCAGCGGCTTTTGCTCTTTGCTCATATACCAGTGGCAACTTTTTACTAAGACACAGTGTTCTCAATTGTTTCTGTGTTTATTTGTTTCCAGAAGAACCCTTTTCCAGAGTTCTCTTCCAAGAGAACTAATATTTGTGGAACACCTACTATTTGCCAGACATTAATGCTCGGCATGTTAAACAACCACATACAGCTTTCTTTGTCTTGGCCCAGTTATAATGTCAGCTCTTCCCTTTCCCTTTTAAATAAATCTATTTTCAGAAGCAGAGGAAGAGATGATGGCCCAAATTTTTGATAGTCAGGGATATGTGTAAAAGAAATATAAAACAGTGGAAGAAAGACCAAACTTTGTGAGAGAAAATCCAAGGTTATTATAAAACTCTTCCCCGTTCAGTACCTGTGGCCTTCTCCAAGGCGTTGAACATTCTGAGCCTAGAGGCACCTCACTGGGTCAAGATTAGACACTGCATGTGAAGGAGCTCAGAGAGAGGTGAGATGCTGTATAAAGTAGGAGGACCCTTACTCTAATCAGGAGGTCAATAGAAGTGAAATATTCAAGATCCTCGCAAACACTGGCAATGCTCATAGAGATCAAACCAAAAGGTGACTGAGTTAAAAAGGCACGGCTGTGTATATCCTGCAGCAAATGACGATCATCAATAGTTAAAGTTGTTTCTGGTCCCGGTTGCATAAGGTTTTCTTCAGAACCAAGTAGGTTTAAAACTAACTTGCAGCAACAATTAATATTCTAGACCATTCTATTTCTTTCATTGTACAATATCATATAGAAACAAACTTTGCATCCTTTTGAAGTTTTATAGGAAATACATTGGGGTAAGGAAGAGAATGTAAGTTTGTTGTACAGTATATATAAGCATTCTCCTCCCTAAGCCCCCAATAAATTTCCTATAAAGTTTTGAAAGGATGAAACATGTCTAGCAAATTTTTTTTAAAAGGCTTGGGGTCAAACATACTTGATTTTCCACTAGGTTAAAATAATTTTTGTATGTCCAATCTATTAAACCAAATAATGAAAAAGATGTACAAAGCAGCAATTTCATCTGCATTTTCAATAGCTGTTTCCCTGGGCTAACTTGTTGGCAAAGCAATTTGCATGAACATTACTATCCTCAACCAGAAAACATTCAGTAAGTGTCAGATATTCGCTGGGAACTTCTTGGTACTGACTGATCTACAAATCATTTCAAATACATGGATACCTGAAGGACGGGAGGAAGGGACTTTAGCCAGGAAAAAGGGTGAGGAGGAACATTTCAGGAAAAGGAAGTAGCACATGCCCGTGGGAAGGAGAAACCGTGGCTGGAATAGAGTGAAGGGTGGGTGAGGTAGGCAGAGGTTAGATCATGCAGGACCTCAAGGTCCTAGGAGGAAACACAGCTTCTTCAGATGGTTTAATAATGAGATTTTAACAATAGGGATACTTTCAGATGTGTAGGCAGTATTTCAGGAGTCAGCACCCAGAGAAAGCATAACAGGAAGCTCTCACCATCCCTAGAACAAGAAGGAGGAAGAGAAGTATTGGAGTCTGGTGGGAGCTGGAGCTGTGGAGGTGAGGCTACCCACACCTGCTGGCAGAGAAGAAAGGCAGAAACAGGGAAGCAGCAGGAAATACCTCCAAACCCTCCGTCTCTCCTCATGCTCTGCCAGTGCATCCCATCCAGTGTCTTTCTTGGGACATAGAGAAATTAGGGGAGGAAAAGATGGCAAACAGAGAATAACCAGCATACCGGACTTTTTATTTCATCCTAAGAAAAATGAGAAGCCTTTGAAAAATTTTAATCTAGGGAGTGAAGTGGTGAAATTGACAGCTTGGGTCTTTTCTATTATAGGTTTTGTGAAACAGCATTCAAATGCACATTTTCTTCCATATTGATAATCGCTAGGCAAAAAGACAGAGGGGGGGGAGGGGAGGGAAAGAGAGGGAGGGAGAAAGGAAGAAAGAAGTGTGAGATGTTTCAGGTTTGTTACAAGTTTAAAAACAAATAGGAAGAGACTATCAAGACTAAAGGCAAATTTGGATACTAAAGGCAAATTTGGATACTCCAGGAACAGCCACAAGTTGACACTATGAAAATCTGTGGGTGATTGGCACAGGTCATTGGCATTGGTCATAGGACTTACGTAGAGAATGGCAATGAACTCAGTGAAAGATCATGCTGAAGATGAGAGATTTCATTTATGTTCTCTTTTTCTGAGGAGTTAGTATTGCAAGTTTTCATCAAAGGATTTGCTAGAGCTCAGATGTTTCCTGTTTTTGTGAACTTGCAATAAGAGTTACAAAAGCTATTCTTTGGGGGGAGTTTTATTTTTCTTCATTGGGTAGTGTTGAAAGCAAAAAAAGAGATGGACTCTTTAAAACCATTTAGGTTCCATGGATATAGGCTAATTTCCTGCTATAGTTAATTTTTGTGCCTTATTTCCCTAAAACAATTGGGATCTAAAAGCATTTTGAGGAAAACTCTAGACCTTTTAGTAAAAAAGATAGAAAGAAGGAAAGAAAGAAAGAAAGAAAGAAAGAAAGAAAGAAAGAAAGAAAGAAAGAAAGGAAGGAAGAAAGAAAGAAAGAAAGAAAAGAAAGAAAGAAAGAAAGAAAGAAAGAAAGAAAGAAAGAAGGAAAGAAAGAAAAAGAAAGAAAAGAAAGAAGGAAGGAAAGAAAGAAAGAAAGAATATATAGCATGCATATTCTATAAATGAAGGAACCATGAAGAATCCAGGAATTTTTCTAAATCAGATATCTTGCTATGTGTCCACTATCATCTGGGGAGATTTTTAACAGTGTAAATTCCCAAGGGCCCCTGAAAACCAACTGAAATGAAATCTCTGAGTAAGACCCCTGGGGTTTTGCATTCAAAAGAAAATGTCCTCTCTGTGATTCTGACATGCAGCTATCTTTGGCAATCACCACAGATACAATTTAAGGTCCAAACCATGTTTATTTTAAAATTCCAGATAATTAAAATGCTGGTGATGTTAGTCTAATGAGTTTCCAGGTCCTTCCACTTACATCATTCTATTACTCTTGTTACTCAGTTTCAAATTTAAATGCATAAAGATGGATTCAAACTTCTAAAATTCCTAGAATTGACTTGACCTCAGTGGATTGTTTCCATGTTGTACAATGCCAGTGTGCACTTTTGGTAATGGGCTTTTTAAAATAACATATAATACATGATTTTAACTGTGTTTAAATTTTGGTTTTTCATTATGAATATATTTTAAGTGGTTTCTGACGTTCTCTGAGTACCTAGACTCAGGGTGGATACATTGAGATGGCTTAAGAAATAAAATGAGTATTATTTACATACCACAGAAGATTACTGGTCTAGTGCTTTACTTCAGAGCTACCTGCAATCTTCTCTGGTGAAGGCTCCAATAGAACGTCAATCATTGTCAATAATCAGTATCCTGAAATCAACCAAAATCCTGTTCTTCAACATGGTTATTTTCTTCAAACTTCTTTCCTGGAATCAAATACTCATCTGTGTCCTGTGTTTTTTGGAAGAGGTTTTGTGTAAGAAGACCTGCTTGACTCATTCTGAAGAATTTCTCTGATTTGTATTCTAGCTCATTCTTTATTATACAGTTGGCTCACTCTCTCTTTTTTTTTTTGTTTTGTTTTTTTGTTTTGGCTAACCAAGGACCAAAGATTCAATACTCAACTTGGACTACAAATCAATTTCTGGAAATCTCATGCTTACCTTCCTACACCTGTCCTCTCACTATAATAGCAACACCAGAAGTAGACACAAACCGTCACCATGTGTTTCTATATAAACTACTTCTGAGGTTTTTATTCTACAGTTTATACCCCTGCAACTGTATGATTTTCATTGCAAAGCAGAGTGGACTGATCACAAGCAACCACTTCCACCCTAGGCCAAAATCATTTGAAATGAAACCAAAGCTGTCTAAAATATTTTATGTTATTGGAAAACAAAAAATTGTGGTGAATTTCTGAAGAACAGAAAACCAATAGGAATGAAAGAGGAACTGAAGACTACATATAATTGTAATGAAAATACACAGAGTAAATAAATGGTGTTGAGATCAGAGTAGGTTAGGAGGATACTGAGGGTCAAAGGATATAAGGAATGATAATGGAGCTTTAGGTAACTATCAACGCAAGCTGTCACCTTGTACAAATATCTTGAGAGGATACAGTAACTGAGTTTGCTTCCAAAAGGTATCAGTGAATAGAGCACTAAAACCAGAGAATTCCAGGTATCTTGAAGGCACAGAGAGAGATGAAGGGGGTGCTTTCAAAACCAAATTATAGGTTGCCATCACACCATGTTCTTCAGTATTCATATCTCTCCAAAGACAAGCTTCTTTAGTCAAAACATGCATCCATAAGCAAGTAAGCAGGAAATGATTCTGAAAATATGAGCAGATAAACTAAGAACCAGAAAATATCTGAGGAAAACCAAAACTATTAAAGAATGAACTCCAATTCAGTAAGTAGAAAACTAACATATAGAAAAATATTTAATGGAGCAAGTTAAGACTATAATGAGATTATGTGAATTTATTTACCATTTCTATAAAACTAGAAGAGTATTATGAAAAAATCTGGAGAACTTGGAAAGAAAAGTAGGTTCAAAAGGTGAGATGAATAGCAAAATGAATTAGGCTGAAGAGTAAATTAGTGAGTTTAGACAATCATGCCAAAGGACCCACAGGACATGGTGTGAAAGGAAAAAATGATGGAAGATGCAATGAAATGAAGAGTTGCAGAGAAAAGATCTATTAGACCCAAAATCTATTCAATAGAATCATTGGGAAAAGGAAAGCTAGATAATAGAGAAAAATATATAATCAATGAAATAATAAAAGATTTTACAGAGCAGAAGAAGAGACCCAAAGGTATCAATCTGGAGAATGAGCACAAACCTACAACTAAACACATCAAATTCCACAAGCCAAGACTGAAAAATAACACTCCTAAATTATTCCGAAGAGAAAGAACAGCTTCCCTACAAAAGAAAAAGAATCATATGAACATCAGGCTTCTCCTTGACCACAATGCATACTTAAAGACAATAAAACAAAAAAATGGCAGATTTCTAATTAAAAAACTCCATTTTAAATATAATTGATTTTTACCTATTTTGAAAAGTTATAAGTAACTTCACTATCCACCAACGTATTAATAATAAGTGATGCTGAATAAATATAAATATATAAATATTATGAAATACTATACTTGATACTATATGACTACTATACTATACTATATGACTTGATAAGGGGACAGCAATTAGCACTTGCAACAACTTTTCTCAATATGATCCTCAATTCCAAAGGCAGTGGCTGTACGACTGAGAAGCTGAGCACAGCCTTCAATAGACTCACAGGGCTAAGACCCAAAAATGGCACCCAGGGCCTGCCAAGCAGGAGGGTCCTTGTAAATACCCAAACTTTTGAGGGGCACAGCAAGCAACATTAAACCAGAAACAGCCTGGCCCTAACAGGACACAAAGTCCAGGTTCAAACAATTCTAAACCCTTTGGGGTTGAGGTGACCTGAGACTGTTAGTGCCCTTAGAATAACAGCCAATAGAAGCAAAGGGAAGGCTCACTGGAGAAAGAAAAGGGGTGGGATAGGGAGGGTGGGAGGGAGGCTCAAGAGGGAGGAGATACGGGGATATAGGTATACATACAGCCGATTCACTTTGTTGTACAGCAGAAACTAACACAGCATTGTAAAGCAATTATACTCCAATAAAGATTTTTAAAAAATCATCCCAAGCATCAAATTATTTCTAGTTTTTCATATACAATATTTAGCATTGTGGGGGAAAAAAAAACAGGCAAGGGAAACGCCAATCAGAACCACAATGAGATATCACTGCATACCTGTTAGGATGGCTGTTATCAAAAAGACAAGAGATGAGAGGTGTGGGCAAGGATGTGGAGAAAAGAGAACCCTTGTGCACTGTTGGTGGAAATGTAAATTGGGGCAGCCACTACGGAAAACAGTATGGAGGGCCCTCAAAAAATTAAAAATAGAACTACCATATGATCTGGCAATTCCAGTTCTGGGTACTTACCTGAAGAAAACAAAAACACTAACTTAAAAAGATGTCTGCACCCCTCTGTTTATTTCAGTACTATTTACAATAGCCAAGATATGGAAACAACCTAAGTGTCAATTGATGGATGAATGGATAAAGAAAACGTGATATAGACATAGATATATAATGGAATATTATTCTGCCATAAAAAGAAGGAAATCCTGCCATTTTTGAAAACATAGATAGACCCTGAGGTCATTGTGCCAAGTGAAGTAAGTCAGACAGAGAAAGATAAATACCATGTGATCTCACTTACATGTGAAATGCAAAAGCAAAAACAAAACCAAAAAAATAAATTCATAGATACAGAGATTGGTTGCCAGAGGCAGGGGGCGGGTGGGCAAAATGGATGAAGGGGGTCAAAAGGTACAAACTTCCAGTTAAAAAATAAACAAGTCATGAGGATGTAATGTACAGCATGGTGACTACAGTTAAGAATACTGTATTGTGTATTTGAAAGTTGCCAAAAGATCTTAAAAGTTCTCATCACAAGAAAAAAATGTAACTATGTATGGTAACAAATGTTAACTAGACTTATTGTGGCAATCATTTTATAATATATACAAATATTAAATCATTATTTGTACACCTGAAACCAATATAATGTTGCATGTCAATTATACCTCATTTAAAAAATTGTTTAAAGGTGATATTTAACCCAAGAACTGATTGGAATAATCAAGTAGAATACCAAAGCCAGACAAGGACACTACTACAAGAAAAGAAAATATCCCTGATGTACATATGCACAAAAATCTTCCCCGAAATACTAGCAAATAGAATTCAACAGCACATTAAAAGGATCATATACCATGGTCAAGTGGGATTTATCCCTAGGATGCAAGGATAATTCAACATATAAAAATCACTAAATGGGAGGCACCACATCAATAGAATAAAGGATAAAAATTATATTATCATCTCAATGGATGCAGAAAAAGCATTTGACAAAATTCAAAATCATGTCACATTAGAAACCCTCAACAAATTAGGTATGGAAGGAATGTATCTCAACAAAATAGATGCCATGTACGACAAGCCCACAGCTAACATCATACTCAAAGGTGAAAAGCTGAAAGCTTTTCCTCTGAGATCAGGAACAAGACAAGGATGCCCACTCTTGCCACTTTTATTCAACATAGTACTGGGAATCCTAGTTAGCCCAACTGGGCAAGGGAAAGAAAAAAGCATCCAAAGCAGAAGGTAGAAGTAAAATTGTCTGTTTGCAGATGACATTATCTTATATAGAGAAAATTCTAAGAACTCCACCAAAAAAACTGTTAGAACAAATAAATGAATTCAGTAAAGTTGCAAGATCCAAAAATCAGTATTAAAAAACCAGGTGTGATTCTATACACTAACAACAAACCATTAGAAAGATAAATTGAGAAAACAATCCCTTTTATAATAACATCAAAAACAATAAAATACTTAGGAATAAATTTAACCAAGGAGATGAAAGACCTGTACACTGGAAACTATAGACCTTAAAAACATAGAAAACAAGAAGATATTGATAAAAGAAGTTAAAGAAGCACAAACAAATGGCTATGGTCCTTGAAGAGGGATGAAATATAGGACAGGCTGCTGTATAGTTTACTCTGTTATTGCATCTCCACGTCTCTTTCATATCCCTGTATTCTTCTATAATATTCTCTTTCATACTGAGAATACATTCATATAATTTGGGGACAATTTATGTCCTGAAAAGTGTGCAGAAAGTAATTTTAAAATCTGCATGTTATTAATTAAAATATCAGACTCCCATGGTCTTAACTTTCACTAGAAGATATTACTTCATTTAATTCTAAATGTTCACATCATTTTATAATATGGAAAGAAACCAAAAGCAATAATGAAATCTACAAGTAAACGGATTTAAATTTTAATACAAAGTTAGTAAAATAAGCAAAACAAAATTTGTTTACGTATCATAATCAATCTACATAAAAATATGTGTCATTGTGGATAAAACCAGGAAGAAAACAAAATGAAAAGGGTTTTGATATCACGCAAATAAGACTTTTTGCTATGGTTTTCCCCAAATTGTCTTTACTCTGGTTTACTCTTCTTATAATTAAAGATTCCATGAAAACAAAATGTGCAACGTATTTTATGAAAGAAAAATAATGTCCTCCATTTTTACACCATTCTTACTTCTAAAAGTCAGGTATGAGATTTGGGAAATTAAGTTACATGAAGAACTTCACACAGATGGCTGTTAGTGAAGAATAAGAATTAGGTCACGGGTCTAATTAACTCATAGTGGAAAAAATTCAATGTTTCTCCTACCTGCTAGTCACGCTGAGCAAGTTCTAAGTCGGTATCCTGTTTCATACTACCTCATAACCTAATAGATTTTCTTTATTCAATCAGGTCTAGAAGCTACTATAAATGTTCCAATTTTTCGTATACTTTCTAATCTCAACAGAATATGAATTCTCACTAAAGAACTCTCCATTCTTCATGTTGCTGCTTTTACTCTCTACCACGTATCATCTGAAATGTTTGCAGCTTTCCTTGTATTGTCACATTTTGTTGATTTTCATTCTGTTCAGCTTTTTACTTGTTGTTGTGATGGAGTGGTGACTCCAGCTCCTTACATAGGTAACTGTTGATTGCTTTTTAGGTTTTATATATACAGTATATACATATTTTATATATATATATATATAATATGTATCTTTGATCTAGCCATAAAGAACATAGTAGCCCAAAGAGGAAAAAGAATCAGGGCTTTGAAAAGATTCACACCAATTTCAAAAGGAACTTTCCTTGCTTGTAATAAAGATAATTTTCTAAAGGAAATTTCCTTGCTTGTAATAAAGATAATTTTCTAAGCCAATGTTGTCACTATCTTCAGTGACATGAGTGTCCTGAATTACAGCTGTGCGGGTCTTAGGAATCCAGAATGAGGGGTATTTGTGCTTTGCCTATAAATGGAAGATAGGACCTCTGTTATACTGTCCACGTATTATGCTTTAGTAGACACAGTGTAATGTACCAACATATAAATTCATTTTAATATATACTCTAGGACCTGTTAACACTTGAATTCTGTCTGGAATTCTCATCCTTTTTATTAGCATAAGAAATCACTTTTCACTGGTGAATTGAGTGTTCAAAATATATGGTTGGTGAGAAGGACTATTCAGCCCCTGAGACCATTGCATAAGAAAGGTATAGGAATGTTGCAGGCCTATGTTCTATATGAAACTTTCTAGAGAATGCTATGACTGACCCAAATAGATATTGGCTGAGACTGAGTCCCAGTATTGTGGTTTCTACCTCAGAATGCATCCTTCATAGGTGCTTACAGGATTACTTGAAAACAGAGAAAGTTTTCCCCACGCTTAACTAAAATAGGTTGTGCCTTCTCATTAGTAGGTTATTGTAGTTGGGTCTAAGATTTGTTTCCAATGTAAAATACCACCTGCTGAAGAGACCTCAGAGCTTCCATATATTTCCAGTCTCTTTTTGATATCTACCAAAATGCTTGAAAACTCCTGAAGGGCCAAATTGGCTTAGGTCAATTCCTATCACTATCTGGAGACAAATACAAAAATATTCCAGAATCTCTGTTTTTGAGGACTTTAGGGTTTCATCACTAGTTTACATTATTTTATTTGTAATTTGGTATAATTTTAAGACGAGCCTCACTTGGAGGTAAAAGAAGTAACTACTGACTTGCTGGTTCAGTGACAAAAAGATTCCCATGCCATAAAAGTTTTTCCTGAATCAGTAGGTTGATTCTTAACATTCTATCATTAAAACATCACAGCACTAATACGTTTCATAATTGTTTTGTTATTGTTGTTTTTAAGCAGGAAATCTTATCACCAAGAAATAGAGTTCTCTGGCAGTTTATCATGATTGTTGGCTAGAAAATTCTGTATTATTTGTAGAATATGCTGTCCACTGAGAGTGTTGTCATCCACAGATGTGTGTGTATGAGTGTGAATGTATGTTTTGGCTCTCACTGCGTTTGAAGAGTATTTGAAATAGTTATAAACACTAAAATTCAGAAAATTCCACATAAAAATTCAGATTTTCATGCCTACCCTAGAATCACTGGTCCTTATGGCTTCATATCTCATTTACTTAAACTCCCCCACCCTGCAACTGAACCTAGCCATTCTTTAAAATAGGGTGCATATAAAGCTGCAGTCCTTGCCTTAATTTTTCCCCAAAGAGGACACACTGCAGACAGTTCCATTAAATGGCCTGGCAATGTGGAACAGAACAGGGTACAAACATGTTCTACAGCAGAGGTTAGCATGTAGCTTCAATATCCATCCTGCCTGTTTCTTTTCCAGTGCCATCCTCAGACTGAATGCTCCTAAACAAGTTTCTTCCAGCCTGGAATTAAAGGGTTTCCTATCTGTGTCAATTTGCTTTTTATTTTTTGTTAATTCAAATGAAATCAGTAGTTTGATGGACTCTGTCAACAGAAAGTAGCTCTGGTGCCCTTTTCCCCTTTCTATTGTGAAACATACTCAAAACAAAATAGTTCATTTGTACCAGGAAAGCCACCTTCAGATACATAAAATTAGCCATTCTTTACTCCCAGGAACTCACACATTTTAAAAATCTAGTGCCCAGCATCTTGTAGGAATAAAGTGGAAGAGCAAGCCCAGATGAAAGAGTCAGAAAGCTGGAATAGATGACAATTATCATCAGAAGAGAGGATGGTGCTGGTTGAGGGTCTCAGGAGCCACTCACTCATCACCAAGGAGATGCTCCCTGGGTGTGGCCTTATCATAAGAGGGAAAGCAGGATACAGTGATTTCTGCTGGTCCTTCGTCATCTCTGAGTTCTTAAGTGGGAGTGTGGTAGTGCTCAGTCCTTAGGCCTCTTCTTTAATTACAACCATTTCTTTGACCATCTGTTCTAATCTCATGACCTAAAATGCCATCTGTACACTGTGTATCTGCAAATTTAGAATCCCAACCCACACCTTTCCAGTGAACTCAAGACTTGCATGTACAGCTCCCTACGCAACATTTCCCAGTGGATGTCTAACTGGCATCTCAAATTTATCCTGTCAACATTTAAACTCATGGCCATTACTCCTAACACCGCTCCTGTGTCTACCCCCATGTCAGTTGACATCATCTTCATCCTTCGCTTCTCTCTTTGTATTACACCCCACTTCCATCCACTGGGAAAACACGTTTGCGTTGCCTTCACTCTGCTCCCAGCCACAGGGCTGCCTTATTGTACCTTGAACACACTAGTCGTGCTCCCAACACAGGGCCTCTGCTGTTGTTTCCTGTGTCTGGAAGCCTCTTCCCTTAGGTATCTATGTGCTGCCCCCTTCATCTCCTTAAGTCATTGTTAAGGTGTTACCTTCTCAGTGAGTTCTTTCTCAACCAACTTATATAAAATGGTAATGCCCATCTCCCCTATACTCTCTATTCTCTATCCTTGGTTTATTTTTCTCCAAAACATTTGCTGATTTCTAACTTGCCATATAATTCATTTTTAATGTTTTTTATTGTCTCTTTGCCTTCAAAAAGAATGTAGGTTCTATGAGGCAGGTATTTTTGCCTGACATATAGTAGATGCTCAATAAATATCTGCCGAATGAAGAAAGACTCAGAAGGACTCTAATCTCAATTTGACCTAAAACTAGCTGTGTGACCTTGGACAAGTCATTTGATCACTCTGGGCCTCAGTGTGTTTGCCTGTAAAAATGAGAAGACTAGATTAGAATAGCTTGGAAGTGGGAATAGCAGTCATGAGGGAGTAGAAACAAAAAGATCAGTTCCATCGAAGTCTCTGTGGCGTTGAATTTGTTTTGAGTTTAAGAAGGAACCAATCAGATTATGAGCCTTGGTGCCAGGCACTTGAGTAGTAAGTTGAGGCTCTCTGTGGCATTACAGGCAACAGGGCCAAGCTGGCAGCATCCCAGTGGCACCAATGCCCTTCTTATTTTCCTCAAGGACTGGTTCAGAAGCTGGCAGCCTCCCTGATAGACATCACCACCGTGAGCAGGAGAGGAGGAGACCCTCAGATACGGTGGCCAAGAGAACTGTGTGCACATATACAAGAAACATCCCCTTAGGTCTCCTAGAAACAGTTGGCCAGGTGGGGAAGGAGAAAAAAGAGGGTATAGTTCCTGCAGTTTTAGATAGGGCTGAGCCAGAGAAATATGATTTGGGTAAAAGCATGATCTTATTTATACTCCTCGGATGGCATGGCCTGGGGAGACATGGCCTAAGACTCATGGCTTCTTTCATTCTACCCCATTGCTCTATTAAATTCTATTCCCTGCACCTTCAGAGCAAATCATTCCACATAACACTGTCTGCTTTCTTTGATCCATGTGACTGCAAGGATGAACTGTCAGCTCCCCTCCCCCACCAACCCTGCCATCGCCCAAGGCACAATCAATTTTAATATGCAGGGGAAATAGACCACACAGGATCTATGGCCTCCCAACAGGGACCTGACATATTAACTGTTGTAATACCTCTAATTCAGTCTATTTACTTTGGGAGAGGCCCGTCTTTCCTGCTCATCATCCTAACCCATGCATCGGCTGTGTCATGACTATTTAGAGTGATGGGGGTGATGGTCGGGGCATAGTCATGAGAAGCCTGACGAAGGAACAGCTACAGCGAGCCCACATAGCTTCAGGGTAATGATGACTAATTCTGTTCACGTCCCTCACCCCTGCCTCGAAATCTTCTCTTGCCTTTTAAATTGGCGTCTGTCGGAGGGAATGAGTCCGCCGGTGTCACCGCTTGGTGCATTGACCCGGAGAAGGAACTCCTTCTTGTCACAAAGGGATGCAAGTGAGAGGAGTAAAGAACAGCAGAGGAGGGAGACGGGGGCCCCCGGGAGGATGAAAGATGAGCAGGGAGAGAAGGGGGGAAACCTCTTCAACCAAATGCCACTATTTTGATTCGAACACTTTTACAGCTTTTGTGACACAGCAGCAGATTATTGAGATGATCTCACCACATGTATGTCACAGCCCTACATAGCTCAAGTTGGTGTATTTTCCAGAATGGATCTCTATGAGAAGCAAGTAAACGTTTCAGCAGGTGATTCCATACAGGCAACCATTCTCTTTAAACTGCTTAGAACCTACAACAGGGTTCTGACCCTTGATGCATACTTAATTAGCTACAGTGAAAGGAAATCTTTCCACTCAGTATATCTCTAGATCACCAATGTTGAGCTGATAGTGATGTAGTTAATTGTCTTTAGATAACAAATCACATGCTTGAGTTCACACTTGAAAATGGAAAAAAAAAAAACACATAAAAAAATGCTTCTTCCACTTTAAGTTGTGTCTCTATTTTCTTTTATTAGAGAGGGTTTTTTTTTTCCCCTTTTACTTTTGTTTTGTTTAAACTCTGAACACCTGTAGGTTTTAGAAAACAAGCAGATTCAAGCTCTAGTTTGGCAGAATCTTCTGTCCTCAAATGACATGGTAAAATGCCTTTAATTAATTTCACTCATCTAAGAATGTTTATGTCCTTTTAAAATGAATGATCAAACATTGCGATTTTCTTATTACATGAACAAATCTCTGGGATTACAAAAAAAAAGTTCCATTAATTTTGATCCAAGAACCCACTAAAAAGAAAGCCATGGTTGAGAGAGCTGGTTAATGTTTGGGTGATCCTTTCCTCACCTCTCATCTTGGAATAGGTTCTGGCTCAAAACCAATTCCCCAGCAAGACCTGAAAAGGCCTGAGGGAGTCTGGCCCAGCTCCCAGGCATTCTGGTTGGGCAATTCTCAGGAGGCCAGGGTGTTCCTGAGGATAACCCAGGCGGCTCACTGCTGGCCAGGATGAGTTCTGAAATCGTGATCTGGACTCATGCCTGTCAGTCCTGGAGAAAACCCAAAGCCACAGATCTGCTTTAGAATGAGTCTGATCTTCTGCCAGCAGAGACAGCTGAGGTCAAGGGCAGGCTTTTCGAGGTCTTTTTGCCCTCGGAGGAACTCCCTGCTTTCCTTCAGCCCAGACAGAGCCTGGCCAGGAGCAGGAAGGTGTGGATAAGTGACGTTCTGCCACTGCCTGACCTGCTTAGGTGAAGGGCTTGAGTTCACGCCCCTTGGCTTGTGGCTCTGGCACACTCAAGACAATGAATAATGACAATATTTATTACAATTACTGAACAGCTTCTCTGCCAGGCACTGGGCTAGCTTAATTACAAACAACAGTGATGGTAAAAATTATTTTACCTTTGTTGTTGGTTTTTCCTGTCTGGACTGTAAACTCTTTGAGGAGGGAGTATTCTTTTTTTTTTTTTTTTAATCAGAGTGTCTAGTAGTAGGAGGAACTCCATAAAGATTCAATAAGCTTGAGAGGGCCACAGAGATACCCACGTTCACACAAGTAGCAAATAGCAGGGTCAAGATTCAAACCTAGGTTATGGAAAAGCAAAGCGGAAACTACCCACCTGCACTTTACCCTTATCCTGCCTCTGCCCTGTGTGGGGTCCAACAGGCCACCCTGACTTAGGTGCCCAGTCCTTGAAGAAGACCTCCAGAAAAGTGAAAAGGAGTGAGCTCACAAAGATAACAGCAATTCTGACAATATCAGTACTTCTACTGTACCCAGAACAGAGCCAAAGAATTGTAACTTATCCAAAGGTTGTAGTTCTTCTTCTTTCTCTAAACATGGGAAATATGAAGAGAAGGGGGAAAGCTGTTGGCTGGCAAAGTTACTCCTTTTGGAGTTTTGGTTTTCTCTTGAGCAGGAACACTCAGATGGATAATTATTTCCATATTCACTTAAGCAACTTATTTCTTACTACTTCTATAAAATGATTAGCAATAGGATTGAGTCATGTCTATGAGTCCATAATGATTATGATGAAAATATTATATTTTCAGTCTTTATAACTTACAAAGAACTTCCACATATATTTCAATTTTTACCATTAAAACGATAGGCAGGGGGAGTATTATTATCCCTATTATATGGGTAAGAAAACCAAAGTCCACAGAGAGAGAGAGATTACATGATTCATTTGAAGTTACACGGCTAATAAAAAATAGAGGGTCAAAGTTCAGATCCTGATTCTAGTTTACTGTTCTGTTCACATTGGGAACAGAACAGGAATGGCTCCCAGTCCTGGCTGGGTATTAGAATGATTCAAAGATTCTTATTCAATTGGTCTGGGATCAAGCCCAGGCAACAGTATTTTTGAAACAAACCCAGATATTTGTGCAGCCGGGACTGGGGAACGACCCCGTGATGATTCTGTCTGTTAATGATCAGCACACTTGCCCAGGCATAAACTGGGACCTACCATTTTGTCACTCTAGCAGAAGCATCTCAATTATAACCTAATATTTGCAGAATTATTGATATAAGACATTAGTTTCACAAGGGCTATTGATTTTTCAAGGCACCTTATGGGTAGTTTGCCGTTCTCTAGCATTTGTAAGACTGAAAATTTAATTACTAAGTTTATGATCATTCCCTCCATGACTAACCACACATAGAAAAATTTCCTGAGGCGAGAAACCATGTCTAATTAACCTAAGGGTTATTTAGACTAAAGAAAAGAACACTGAAAAGCAACTTAATGAGCCCAATTATATCCTTCAAGCCCAGGAAGGGCATTACCAACATGCTCCACTTGGACACGAAGCAGGCAGACCTCCCTCTGAGCCTCTTTGCGTTCTCTCCCCCAACAAACTGAAGCTTGGCTCAAGAGAGAGTGAGGTGGTGACTACTAATGGTGGTGGTGGTGGTTTTTATATGACTTCCAAAAAGTGGAAAGGATACGCCGAGTTAGAGTTCGTTCATGCAGAGAAGAGCCAAGAGAGTCAAGATGAATAGTAGAACACTGTTGACTGGATTAGTCAACATAGCTAGGCTATGCAGCAGTAGCAACAACACAAACTTCTAAATGGCTTAATATTTCTCGGGCACATTATGCGGTCCACGTTGGTTGGTGAGGGAGCAGGGGCAGGGGCTCTGCTCCAGTCATCCTGTCACGCAGAGGGCCACCTTCTTGTGATTGGCCATCTGGAAAGTGCAGACTTCTTGGTTGCCATGTTAGGGGAAAAGAGCAAGAGACTGGAAATTATTCATGGACTTTTCACTCCTTCGCTCTGTAACTGACACACATATATGGTCATCCTTTGTCCCTCAGTATCTACAGGGGATTGGTTCCAGGACCACCACAGAAACTACAATCGGTGGGTGCCCAAGTCCCTTTATATAAAATAGTGTGGTATTTGCATATAACCTACACACATCCTCTCCTATACTTTAAATCATCTCTAGATCACTTTTAAGAACGAATAGAATGTAAATGCTATGTAAATAGTTGCTGGCGTGCAGAAAGTTCAAGTTTTGCTTTTTGGAACTTCCTGGAATTTTTGAAAAAAATATTTTTAATCCATGATTGGTTGAATCCTGGGATGTGAAACCTGTGGACATGGAGGGCCGGCTGTACTGTTTTATTAAAAACATGTTTCAAAGTTGAAAAGGGAAAAAATACCTTAATGAATATGCTATTAAGTTTTCATGAAAAGCAGGAATTAAATCTATTGTGCAGCCCACATTAGTCTAGGTTGGCTCCCTAGGACACCTCAAATGGAGAACTTTTCTCCTTTCTTAGAAGGGGGAGCAAGTCCCTCCCCAGTCACTTATCCTTAAGAGGGGAGTCATAGAAGAGGTGGTGAGAGGACCACTGTTGATTTCTACCCACTAAGAATAGACTAACTGATGAAATACTTATCCTATTGGCAAGGGGTGACTACATAGTGGCCCTGGTGCCTTTCATGTCTATTTGTTTATTCATTTATTCATTCATTCCTCATGGAATTTCCCCTAGAATTTAAAAAATGGGCTTGCATTGCATGACTTATACACAGTCACGCCTAGATTTGGTAGCCTCTGGAGTGCCCTTCTGATTCCACTAAAGAACTGGAATTAGAAGATTTTTTTAAATGAGCCAGGTTTTGCACAGTTGAAGAAAATGTATAACAAAGAATAAACTAGACAATTTCGAAAAGAGCATTACATTACTTTCTCTAGAATGCTGGAGGCTGCATTCTCAGGAAGCTCTCTGCTTAATGAGGTGCACTTAGGAGAAAATAAGAGATCTTTTCCATAGTCTTTCCTTTTGGCAACACTTGTTCCCAGCATCCAAGTTTCTCTTCGTAGAAGTAAGCGGGCCAACAGAAAGCAAGTAAGCCAATTTGATAACTTCAAGATGGTTTCTGAAATATCCTACCATTACAATGAGCAAGCCTGAGGACAGATCCTCTTCCAAAGCTATTCATGGCAGTTTTTTCACCATGAAAATTAGGCCCAAGACCTTTGTTAAGGGTTGAGAATTCCATATGGAAGAGAAAAATAGAGTCGGAAAAAATTCAAATGACACTGATCAACTTTTAGTTTTGAAGAAATAGTAAAACTTTGTTTTCTTATCAATTCATACTTAAAGGTAACAAAATCTGTATCCCTGCAAATAAGCAAGATATTTTAAAAATTCTGTGTCAGCGTGCTAATGATGTTGCATGCAGTGCCTTGTAGGAACTAAGTCTTTGATTACTATAATTTATTAAGATATACTTTGAAACAATCTCACACAGGAAAACATTAATTTGGTGAACTATTTTAAAAGAATCGATCTATAGCAACGCTGAGCATATACAAAATCTAGGTAAGCTATTCCATCAAGACTTTTTCTTTTTAATCAGAAATAGGATTCTTTACACAAATAACAGGTTCAAACCCACCTAGTTCTTATTGATAACAGTGGTTCTCATCCCTGGCTGCACATTAAAATCACTGAGGGAGCTTTTAAAATTTAGTGCTGATTGAGCCCTGCCTAACCCACTTGAGTCAGAGTCTCTGGGAGGGAAGTGCAGACACTGATATTTTTCAGTGCTTCCCCCAACGATTCTAACGTGCAATCAGGGTTGGCAGCCACTGCCACAGAACGCTTCTTATCTCTCCAGGCTGCAGCAATATTACGTTCTCCAAACTTCCTGATTTTATACTTTCTCCCCTTTCTAAAAAGCAGATGTGTGCATATCGCTTCACCTCTCTTAAACAGTAAGTTTCTGGAGGGAGGAATCCCATCTCTATTTCATCCTTATATTCCCATTGTTTCTAGTAAGGCACTGGCAGGCACCATGCTGAATAAGTATTAGATGATTGAGTGGCATACTATCTGATCATCTGCATAAATCTAAGTCCAGATTTTTAATTTCATAGACCCTAGGGACCCTCCTTCAGTGGAGTAGCAAAGTAATGATCCATGAGGAAACGAAAAGTGAAAAATTAAGATTAGTAATTTAGTGACTCTTGTCCAGATAACACCTGAAATTTAATTGCAGGTGATTCTTCTGACATGTTCTTGGAGATAAAGAAACAAATGCTATAGTGGTTTTCTTCGAAGACATTCTGTATAGCATGTTCTGTTATAACTTTACAGTTGTCCTTAAAGCAATAATATCAATGAATGGAAAGGAGGTGTTTAGGAGCTAGATAAAAACATTTTTTTCCTTCAGAAACTATAATAAAAAGGTGTTTAATATATAGTTGTATTTTGCTATTGTAAACTAAAAATAATAAATAAATTGATCAAAATTGACCAAAATGAAAGTAATGTTTATTTCTCAGTTACCCTTC